>NW_007740040.1:13742-32426 GCF_000696425.1 Galeopterus variegatus
ATTCCAGGTACTCTCAGCTAAAGAAGCAGCCATTTCTCTTGCCCTTTGGGGTTCTTGAGGTCAACCAAATCACTTTCACCCTCCTAGGCTGGAGATTGAATGCAGGGGGTCAGACTTGAAAGCCTTACAGCTGGCCAGCACACCCTCTGCCCCAGGCGCGGAGCTGGGGGCAGAGCCCAGGCCCTGATCACCAGCAGAGAGTGCTGGTGGGTGTTGCATGGGAACAGGGAAAAGACTGTAATGAGTGGGCTAAGAAGCTGTCTTAGAGGAATTTAGGAATCCCCAGGAAAGGAGAGCCCAAGGAAAAATGACCGAGTCCAGCAAGTTACTGCAAACATTAGGTGGGGATGCCTCAGTTTACCCTGAAGATCTATACACCCTTAAAACCAATCTAAGAAGCTCTTCAGAAAGGATTGTGTTGGAGAAAACAATGGGAAAAATGCTGCTTGACCCCTGCCTTTCTTGAAGATTCAACACTCATAGAAGATGATCGATATTCTAAGATTTGTTACAGTGAAGAGGGTGTTTGTGTGCTCAGTTCTTCATTCCTAATTTGCTTGTGACCACAGCACTCTTTTTATTATGCAAACCCTATTAACATCTGCTGGAGGGCACTTGGGCCAGCTATGGAGGAAGGCATCTGAGGGAGGGGTACTGGAAGGCTACAGGGTAGGGACATAAGCTCCGAGCTAAGGAAGCCTGTTGTGGAAGCGACGTGACTGCAGGTGGCAAGAGCAGGCAGGAGGCTAATAAAGGTCCTGGGTAAGGATGGTGAGTCCTTGAATTGGCGATTTCAGCAGAGAAGGGAAGGAGGGATAAGAACAAATATTGGTGACACACGCATAGGTTAAAAGAAAAGACGGATGCAGAGCTAGTTTGCAAGATGGCTTAGAAATAAGCATTAGGTGCCAATTTGACCTCAAAATAGAAATTAGAGTGCTGGAATTCAGGAGAGAAGGCAGAACTAGAAAACAGGGACTTTCGGTCATTGCCTTCCCTTCCTGAATGGATGGTGGAAAGAGGACGACGACGAAGAAGGCTTTGGAAAGAACCTTCAGCAAGATCTCTCTGCAGGATGCAGGAGATGGGAAAGTGCCTTACACGAGCAGTGAGGGGCAGCAGGCAGGTCCTCAGAGAATCCAGGGCAAGAGGGTGGTGAGCTCAAAGCATCATTTCCAGAAGTGGAAAGATGCAAGTTGGGATATTCATTGCGGAAAGATGGAAACTTCCTCAGTCAGAAAACATTTTGCCATTCACAGTGGGCCGCGATGCTGACAGTTCACAGTTGGGGACCAGATTTTAAACTGTATTTTGGGCAAGAAAGGGTGTCCAGTGAACCAATTGCCATCAACTGATGCCTGGTGGGAAGGGAATGAGTTCTTGATATACAGGTGAACAGCCAAGTCTGCCCTGGTGTGTGAGGGTGGACATACAGACCCCACTGTTTCCTGTAACTCTCTAGGTGGAGTTTAAGCAGGACAGAGCAGGAGGGAGAAGGGGCTGCAGCAGAAATGGGATTTGAGGACCTGTCAGATGCAACTGTAGGAGTAATCGGGCTAGGATGAGAGAGGGGTAAAATCGAGCTCATCTCCAAAGCCATCCGAGTCACCAGATAATTAACCTCCTGATTCCTCACTTCCCTCCTTCCAAGATCAGATGTTTTGTTATCTCAGAAACATTTAAACTTCAAGAAATTGTGAGGAACACAGGCTTTCTGAGCCGGCTTTCACTGACATGCCATTTGATTAACGTAGGTGGTCAGGTAGACAGTTCAGAGCGAGTGTGGACGTGCTCTAACCCGTCCCACTTGAACCTGGCATATTCAGGCTTGTCTGGGAGAGAGTGTCCCCTGTTTACACTCATCTTCATGTCTTTTGAAGTTCACATTTAACTTTGTGTTGATAAAATACCATTTTCCCATTCAGATTTTTTTTAGAAGTCCATATTAAAAAAAAAAGCATCAAATAGCTTTTGCAGAATGAGATGTTTTAACCTCACCATGAAGAAAGAGCAAAATATATATTCTGGCCATTCACAGAAAATGTATTTACGGTGTTGCATATATCTCAAAGATGTGAAAAAATTGCACCCCATAAGTAGCTCCCTAAGATTTTAGGAATGAAGCAATCGATTTTTATATTTGAAAATGCTTCTATTTGCTGATTTTTACATTGAGAAGTGGGAATCCACATGAAAATAAATGTACTATGTAAGGCCACACAGCAGATTTCTCCTAGCGTTTTAATAATCCCACTAAGGTTTATGAGTGTTTTAACTCAGTTATGGGCAAACATATTTACAATGATACTTCCCTGCTATGTACTTAGGCTCTGATTTGGTAGTAGATTCTTGTCTGTAATTGAAATGTGGCAGTCTTAGAAAATCAATCAATCGATTGATCGATCAATCAATCAATCAATCAATCCTTACAAGGTGAGGTAACCTGCACCCCAGTGCTGGTTTATTACTGAGCTGCATGTGCTTGCGGATATTTGGCTTAATCTTTCTGAGCTCTGCTGTATCATGCTCTTTTCTCCTAAAGCTCTCCTACCAATCCCTTTTAGGCCAAACCTCATTTTTTATTGTTTTTTCCTAATTACCCTGTTTTCAAAATTCTTCTCCCTCCCTCCGATTCCCATTTTCAAATAGCTCAGCTGGGCCTTAAGCACCATCCAAAAAAAAAAAAAAATTAAAAAAAAAAAGAACAAAATTATGGATGACTGTAACATTCTTTCCAGCAGAAACTGTTCTCTAAATGTCTCTGCCCTCCCTTAGCCCAATGCTAAGATAATAGTAGCCATTTCGTAAATGTATGTAAAATGACAAACTAAACTCTATGTAACTTCCCTCAGATGCTGACTCCAGTATTTTAGTTTTAAATTAACTTATCCTGACTGTAAAAGCAATGCATGCTTATTGTTAGTTAGTTAAATAAAGTAAATAAATAAGGAAAATAAAATTAGCTTGTAATTTCTCTGCCCAGAGACAGCCTCTGATAATATTTTAAGTTTCTTTGTCTATTTTTTCTATCCATATAATTATAATTAAATATATATTTACATATATGTGCATTTGTAGGATTAAATTATATATGCAGATTATATTTTGCTTTTAAAAATTTCACTTTACTTTGTGGGAATGTTCTCTTCATTGAGTTCTTCCAAACCATGACATTTAATGTCCATAGAAGAAAACTTCTTATGGACTACCAATTTATTTAGGCTTTCCCCTATTGTTGCTTATTCTGTTTTCCCCCAATAATTCATTATTTTAAATAATTCTGTGGTGATAATTCAGGTATATATATATATGTGCATCCACACTTGCCTGATTTCTTAGCATCAATACTTAGAAGTTGAAGTTTGTGTTGGAAAAATAAATTCCTTTGACAATTGATACATACTTATCAAAACGCTTTGCAAAAAAAATAATAGTAAACTGTATTCCCACCTACTATATTACAGTCCCTTATGCTTGCCAGCATTACATGCTCAGGTTTCTTAAATCCGTCACTTTGATAAATGAAAATGATAAGGCACTGCTACCTTTTTTGCCATTTAAAAAGTACTGGTGAGGTATTTTTCCTTCCTTTTCTCCATGTCTTGTGAAGCAGCTGCCTGCTCAAGCCCTGTTCCCTTTTTCTATGGGTGTTAATGTTCTTCCTGTTGGTTTGTAAAGGCTTCCTACTTATCACGAGTATTAATCTTTTGCTCGACATGTGTTTGTTGCATTTTTTTGCTAGCTTGCTATTTTAATTAATTTGATTCGGTATTCTGAGATACCGTTTTTAAAAATCACAATACCATTTCTCCTTATGACTTATCCCCTTGTTATTACAATTAACAACCTTGGCCTATTTCAAGATCAGAGTCATATTAATATAAATGTTTTTCTAAGTTTTTATAGCTCCATTTTAACATTTGATTCTTCAGTCCATCTAGAATTTATTTTTGATGTATGGTTTAGTATAAAGCCCCATTTTGAGTTTTTATCCTCCCAATTCATTTTTCTTCCAAATGTTTTAAAAATATCCACTGTATTCCTGGTTTTGTGATACAGCCTTCATGTGGTATGTAGTTCTAATATATACAACAACATACTTTGGGACCATCTCATGTATTAAATTTTGTAACAATGCCATACTGTTCCAACATTCATAGCTTTATAACATGTCTTAATATAGCATAGGGTAAGCCCTTCTAAAATATGTGCTGTTTTCAAAACTGCCTTACTTATTTTGTATTGATTTTTACTCTAGAAGGAAAACCATTATCATTTCTCCTCTCCTTCTCAGAGCTGATGTCATACTGCAGATGTAGAGAAGAGGTCAGAGTGGTGGGAAATCAGAATGTGGGGAAACATTTGCTTGACTCTGATAGGGACATGGCATTCTTGAACTGGAAGACAGACCACAAAGGAACATCTTCCAATTTTCCAGTCAAAGATGCTACTCTGTTTCATGAGGAAAGGCACAAGAAACTCACTATTTCATTTTCTCCCAATTGCAGTTCATCATCCTATGAGATTTTTTTCTGATAGTTATTCGTCAGTATTAGTACATATACCCATTGGAGTTTTGAACATATTTCTACAAAGATGCTTTAGTGAGGAACAAGAGATTATGCTTTGAGGGATCCTGGACATATTCTCTTTAACACACACACACACACACACACACACACACACACATTTCTGAGCACCCATCCTTGTAATATATCTACATTTTAAAGGCTTATTGATGATGGAGTAAAGTAAAAAGTCTAAGAATTCATAACATTATCTGGCAAAAGTGTGGATGAGAGGTATAGGAGATATAGGCTTGTGCTCATTCCTGATTGGATCAAATTTTCCAAGGTCAATGTCCCTTCTAACTAGTTTTTTTGAAAACTGAGTGAGAACAGAACCAGCATCAACCAAAATAAAACTGACAAATGTTTGTCTTGGCCATCTTCCCTGATTTCTATTCTCTTTCTCACACTCACTCTTCCCTCCAGTCTTACCTGCCCTTTTCTACAAGGGAAGCTTTACTAATAAGGTTACCCATTCCATTAAAACTGGTGGCTCATAAATAATTGTGGTTTCCTAGATTAAGACTTGACCAGCCTGTGCCCAGCACTATGGCTGACACAAGATAAGCACACAGTAAATTTTGAAATATCTTTGTCTCTATCTTCATTTCCTTGTTTCTGTCTCCAATTTCCTATATGCCATCAGGGGATTTAGTGACAACGCAAATAGCCTGCTCTTTTCCAGGCATGCAGCTCCCATTTCCTCAGAACCCGAAGCATGAAGTTCCCAGCTATATGTTTTCAGGCAGTATTGTGGAAAGATTAACAGTTTCCTGGCATCTTTCTTGCAAAGGGTTGAATACCACTTCCAGTGCAGATCAACATATGAAATTCAACGTTTACCTTGCTGTTTATAGTGCTATCAACTTCCTCAAAATCTGTTCCTCCACACTCTGTTATTTAAGTCTCATTATATGAGAAAGACAGTAGATATCAGCCCCATTCAAGAGTTTCTCTCTTTTTCTCTCTCTCTATTTCCCCATCCCCCCTTCTCTTTCCCTGTTATGGGTTGAATCATGTGCTCCCAAAGTTCATATGTTGAAGTGCTAACCCCCAGTACCTCAGAGTGTGACCTTGTTTGGAGAAAGGGTCCTTACAGAGGTAATCAAGTTAAACTGAGATCCTTAGGGTATGCCCTAATCCAACATGACTGGTGTCTTTATAAAAGGGGAAGTTTGGGGACAGACTCAAACACAAGGAAAACACCGTGTGAAGATGAAGGCAGAGATCAGGATGATAAATCTATAAGCCGAGGAACACTAAAGATGGCTAGATTCACCGGAATCTGGAGAGAGCCTGGAACAGACTCTCCCTCACAGCCTCAGAAGGAACCACCTGTGCCACGCCTTGATCTCAGACTTCCAGCCTCCAGAATCGTAAAGTCTAGGTCACCCACTTTACAGTACTTTGTTACACAGCTCAAGCAAACAAACACAGTAGCTAATAAAGAACCGAGAAAGCTAAATAGCTCCCCCAAGGCAGGGCACCGTTTTGCAGATTTGATCTACTGAACCTTCTACTGCAGTAGAAATTCTCATTTTATCTACTACGATGAGCCAAGGTCAAGGGCAGCCCCCTCTGACAGTAAAGAGCGTTCATTGGATATTGAACCAAGCCACTCTCTCCCTACTCTACCTTAGTCTACCTTCTGCATATCCCAAAGTGCACGCATTGGTTCCCCTGGATATTGTTAGCCATTGCCAAGAAAGGTTCTTACAGCTGACATGACTATTAAAACTCCTGCTCACAGAGTTACCTTGTGCTGGGCTTAGGCTAAATGCGCTATATGGGTCCACGTAATCCTCACTCTGAGCCTGTGAAGTCGATGCTATGGCTATCTGCATTCACAGACACCCAGCCTGAGGCTCTGGTCATAACTTTCCCCTGGTCACAGAGCCATCATGCTGTGATGCTGGTATGTGAACTCAGGGTCTGATCCTGGAGCTGGCATTTAAGCCACATTATTGCTGGGCTCTATGTTCTTAAAAGTTTGGAAAGTGTTGTGTTATAGAGAGTGAAAGTATTTGCTCTTGAACTTCCCAGAGCTTTTCAGTATTTTCTTATCTGGGGGAATCTCTAAGAGGGTGATAAAGTAAGCACCGTTTCCAATGCACGGTTAACCATGGAGCCCTTTTTACCAAGGCCAGATCTCTCGGGACTGGTGTTTCATGAATAGAGTTGCCACATAAAATACAAGACTGTTAAATTGAAATTTCAGATAAAACAATGACTAATATTTTAGTATAAGTATATCCCAAGTGTTGCATTGGATGTACTAATTCTAAAAAATTAGTCATTGCATATCTGAAATTCCAACTTAACTGGGCATCCTGTATTTTTATTTGCTAAATCTGGCAAGCTATGTGAAAGATGGTTTGAAAAATATGCGGTACATAGCCAAAACTCCCTGACTCTCTCTATCCCCTGGTGCCATCTTTCTTTAGGAAACAAATATCTTTCCGAAAGTGTGGTTCTGCTCTTATACTCTGTCTTATTACCTTCCCAAAATTCATCTTGTTATTCCTCATTCTGCTTCCAGTGGAGTTCTGCTGTGATTTTAATGTCTTCTCCAAAACTCATGTTGAGAGTTCATCCCAATGTGACAGTATTGAGAGAGGTGGGGCTTTTGAGAGGTGATTAGATTATGAGGGCTCTGCCCTCCTGAATGGATTAATACATTTGTGTATTAATAGGTGAAGAGATTAATGGGTTGTCATGGGATGGGGACTGGTGGCTTCATGAGAAGAGGAAGAGAGACCTGAGCTAGCATGTGAGCATGCTCAGCTCCCCACCATGTGATGCCTAGTGCCATCTCAGGACTCTGCAGAGAGTTCCCACCCACTGGAAGGTTCTCTCCAGATGCAGCCTGTGGAACTGTAAGGAATAAACCTCTTTCCTTTATAAATTACCCAGTCTCAGGTATTCTGTTATAAGTAACAGAAATGGACTAAGACAAGGTCCTGTTGGACTCTGATTCTTATCTTCTATGACTGAGGACATGCTATCACAGACTCAGGGAAAAGGCACATCCTTGGTTATTCCAAAGCAATCATCACACTAGCATGTAGAGATAATGGCCAGGCAATAACAACAATCCTCCATTTTTCACCAAAGGAAACGGGAAGGGCTTATGGGGACAGAGGCACATAAACCCCAAATCTGATGCCTAAGCTTGGTTAGTATGAAATCTGTCCTATGATGTCTCTCTGCTACGTTTCCATTCCAGAGGAGTTGGAGGCTTATTGAGTTTAGGAGGAAATGGGTTTCTACAAAAGATCAGGTTGGATCAGCGCCTGTCAAATAACTGGAGCATGTCTTGAATCCTGCCTATCATCCGTCTTATTTCAGAATACATCCCTTCCCGTTAATGCTACATCTAACAATACCACTCAAAGACATTCATAAGTCCCATCTTCTTCCCTGGATTACTGTTTTTTTTTTTCTTCTTTTTTTTTTTTTTTAAGATTTAGTTGTCTTTTCAATATACTCCATTTATCTTGATCATTTATCTGAAGCATTCTTCAGAGTTACTCAGAGCCTTGTGGATTGAAGCAAAACAGAAATAAATGACCACTCACAATTGGAGCATCTCCAAGCCAGGGTGAAATTCACACTTCCTGTCCCTTTGTGCTAGGATGCAGAAGCTCCATTCAGGGTCCAGACCTGCACTGTCCAGTAAGGTAGCCACTAATCACCTGTGGCTATTTAAATTTACAGTTAGATTAATTAAAAGTAAATAAAATTAAAACTTTATTTCCTGAGCCATACTAAGCCAGACTTCAGGAACTCAGCCATGTTTGGTTAGTGGCTGCTGAATTGGACAATGCAGGTATAGAACGTCTCCATCATCACAGAACGTTCTGTGGGACAGCCTATTCTAGATTCTTACCTTATCCTAAAACATGCCAAAGAAGAATGCATGTGATTTTTTGCATTGAGTATTAGTTCTATTTGGTTTGGGACAGAAAATAATAGAAGAAATGTTTCTGAAACAGGGGAGAGCATTTAGACTTTTTAAAAATTTTATATGGAGTTATTCACAGTTTATTAATATATTAATCTGGTTAAAGATGACAACTTAAGTTCTCAGCCCCCACTGTAGCCCACTGCTAAAGGGAGAACCACACAGACATGATAAATTTGGCTCTATTTCTTTTTCTAATGAGCCAATGTGGAGACTAGGGAAGAAGGAGGGAGGGATTCCTCTGAAATGATCAGAGGAGCCAGGAGAGACTATAGGGTGGAGGGGCCTCACTGACCAAATCAGAGCCACCAATTTGGGCTAGGCAACCACTAAGGGACTGAACAAACCCCTGTTCCCAGTTGTTCATTTTGAGGATAATCTTGAATAAGCAGATTTGTTCACTGAGAAAGTATAAGGAAATGCAGAAAAGTAAAAAGAAAAAATATGTCATTCTTACCATGCTGGCCAAATGGGTCATTAACACATCAAATGCTTTACAGATCTCTACACCCACCTTTATGCATGTGTATATAATATAGTCTCAACAGTAAGATCATAATATGCATCCTGTTTTGAAACCTGCTTTTCAAATAAAAATGCTTCAACAAGTTTCCAAGTCAAAATGACTTGTACAACATTGTACTTAAAGTCTGTGCTTTTGTCTGTCCTATAGGTGCTTTGAATTATTGTTGGGCATGCAGTGGGTTACCAATTTTTCCCCAATTAAAAATATCATTCCACTGAACATGTTCAACTCTGGGCATATTTCTAATTGTTTCTGAGTAATAATTCCTGGAAAGGGAATTACTGGATTAAATGGCAGTTGGGAGTGGATATATATTATTGTTTGGGATTTTGGTCCTTATTTTCTTTATGAAATTGAGGCATTGACTTCAATCCTTGATGACCCTTCCCATTCCAACATTGTCTAGTCCTGGGTTGTAGCTCTGTTGATCATGGGGGTCTGGGTCTGAGCAAGCCCTCGGCTCCCTTCCTTCCCCACCAGCCTGAGCCACAGATGGCCTAAGGTCCCAAACTATGAGTGAAGTAATGTCACTCTGGGAGTGACAACTAGGAGGTCCCTTACCCCTAGATGCTACCACAAGGCACTGCTGTCTGCTAGAACGTTTAGTGATGATGGAAATGTTCTACACTTCCACATCCATTATGACAAGCACTAGCCATACCAGGCTGCTGAGCACCTGAAATGTGGCTGGTGTGACCCAAGAACTGGATTTCTAATCTTATTTAATTTTGATAGCCACATATGTGAGTGGCTACCATTTTGGACAGAGCAGTCCTAAGATGAGTCCGAGCCTCAAATATACGAGGATACTTCAAAAAGTTCATGGAAAAATGAAATTAAACAATGATACAAATATTTTTTTGAACTTTTTGAAGACCCCTCATACCCACACCTTTGTCACTTTGTTTCATCTTAAATATGACAGTTGGTAGCATTGCCATAAGTCCATGCCATGCTCAGCTACTTGCTCCAAACTACCTTTATTTCCCTCCTTAGTTCCTCAAGAGCAGGGACTAATCACCTACTTACCAGTGATGCCCTTCCCCTGCCAAGGTCGGTGAGTGAGCAAGTCAGAGTCACCTTTCTCAAGGTTTAACTCCGCTGTGACAGATCACGGCATATCCCCAAGCCAAGCTACTCATCCAGCATGTGGAGGTTTCATTAGTTGGGGATTACGATGGTAATAGTACCCACCCCTTAGTGTCACCATGGGGACTAAAGAGGAGCATTTAGTACAGTGCCGAGCACATGTAAGTCTCCAGTGGGTGGGGGCCGTTACTGTTATCCCCAACCTTGCAGCAAGGTTCTCTCCACGCAGGCACCATTTGTCAGGACCCGTGCCTGTTTCCCAAATCTCTTTTAAAGGTATTGAAATGCATTGTAGAGTATTCCATTAGAAGGGTTTGCTTGAGGATGAAGAGGTGTCAAATTGGACTGGGTTCCCCTTGTGGGTTCTCCTGGGGCACTTCTCACAATGCTGAGTCTTCACACGATTATTACCTAACATCTGTCTCTCCCACCATGCTATAAACACAAGGGAGATAGACTGTTTATCTTGTTCACTGCCGTCTTCCCAGTGCCAAACACAGACTAGGCATTTATTAAGTCTTGAACGGTGGATCGAGGGTAAGTGGGTAGATGAGTGGGAATGAAGAAGCTAGGGAAAACCTAGTGTACAGATAAAAATGGGACCAGGAACCCCGAAATCTAGTCCTGTTTAGGTCAAAAACTAACGGTTGGTCCAATGAAAGCCATGGATTTGTCTTCTCTGTTGTGTAAAGGGAAAAAGCTTGATCTAGATTAGGGTTTTTCAACCTCAGCGTTGTTGGAATTTTGGGTCAGAAAATTCTATTGTGGGGTACTGTCCTGTGCATTACAGGACATTTAACAGCATTCCTGGTCTCCTGGTCTCTACCCACTAGATGCCAGTATCACCCCTCCCCCAGTTGCAACAACTGAGAATGTCTCCAGGCATTGCCAAATGTCCCCGAGGGGCAAAATCGCCCCCAGTTGAGAACAACTGATTTAGATAATATCTGAAATCTCCTCTAGCATCGATAGTCTAAGAATCTACTTGGGGTAATAATTTCTGGGCATGTGATTTTTTTTGGCATTTCATAGATCATTAAGAATTATATTTCCAGCTACTCATGCAAATCACCATGGCCTGCTTATCACTTTAATATTTGGATCACTGGGCCATTAAAATGCTGATTTGAAATTCAATTTTCTATTTTTAAAAGTGATCACTTTGTGAATTATATCTGTTACACGGTTGATTTTATTTAAATGGATGGTATAATTTCCCCCACTCTGTGTTCATGAATAATGCTTTATAGTTGAATGTCAGAATGCCTGCTAATGACCCTAACAATCATAGCTCATGTCTATAGAATCCATACAGTCATTGACAGGTTGGCTTTGTTTCTTACCATCTTTCACTCTTTTTCCCAGAATAAGACCTTTAATTAGTTCTCATTAAGATACACATATAGCCTGGCCGTGGGTCCTCTGTGTGTTTAGTTCATTCTCCCCTAACTTATTAAAGTTGCTTCTGGAAGCCACAGAGACATACACTTACTTTCAGGAACAGTGTGTTTATGCATCTTATTGTGCAAGGAAAATATATCTTGGGAAAAAATGGAGGTATATTTTTGCAGGAATATTTGTTCCTGGGACCTGCATGCATTAAGACTTATGCAAATCACTGTTATAATAATTACAAAACTGGAGTCTCATGTTAGAGCTGGAGTGGGGTGGTGGCCTGGTGGGCATTCAAGCCATTTATTGGGAAACTACTGCCTTAGTAAGGTCAGGGATTCCAAGAAGCACAGAATGGCCTTTGGGATTCACAGGCCCTGTCGATGTGAAATCAACATTTTCCTGTAAGACTGGAGTACTCATTGTGTTCCAGCAGTGTCTGAAGCACAGTGCACTATTATCGCATTAATTCTCCCAACCTACCAGGTGAGTAGTATCATTATCACCGTTTTACTAACAAGAAAAGGGAATGTTACTGGGGAGGTGTTAAGGAACCTGCCTGAAGTCACAGAAACAGGGTTTAAATTCAGCTCTATAGATTTCTGAAATCTGTAGTCTTCTCCATTACCTACATTGTCTCTAGAATTAGAATAAAATACAAATCCCTTTGTTTTTCACTTAAAAGAAGCATTCCTTAGCATCAAACTAAAAATTGGTTTAACATGTATTCCTATCAAAGCAGATTAATTTTTTTTAAATTTGCAAGTGCTTATAAATGGGAAATGATTGGAAAATAACTTACTTTTGATGATTGCTATGGGCACAGGATTTTAATCCATAGATTTTCTGTAGTTTACTGTTTGTAGCTTTCAAAGCATGATTTCCCTCCCTTAAAAGTAAACTTTGTTTTATTTACTATAAAAACACAGTGACTTTGGAGCATGGTGATTATTGTGTTTTTAAATTTCATTAGGTTCATTGTAGTTTAGTTCATAAGGTTTTTTAAATATGAAAATATTCTCTTCATCACATGGCACTCAATCAGTCAGCATCTTTTTAAGAAAATTGAAATGCTGTTGAGGTAAGCTGATTTTTGCTGTTGTAGTCTTTGGAAGAAATGACTGCAAAGGTAAAAAATCAGTTAAAATCAGACCATGGTTGTATTTCCTTCCTTGTCTTTTCCTTCATGAACATGGTTTAGAAACAAACAAACAAAACGTCCTAGAAAGTTTTTTTGTAAGATATATGATAGTCTGTTTTTTTAAAAAAAGAGAGCCAAGGAATAGAAGCAACTTAAGTGGCCAAGGGCATCAGGCTGTAATTTGGCAGCTATGATTTGGTGGTAGCTACACGTACGATACCCACTAAAACTGCATCCGATCCGTAGAGAAGGGTCCGGCTGTTTGCTTTGTCTTCAGTTACAATCTAAAAGGAGTCATGTGTTTGAAGAGTGTATTACACATCCTATTTCATGGAAACACGTTGGGTCCCAGCATTTCACAGTGTTCTGGAACTATCCAAATCCCCCAGACCAAGCCCTATTTTTCACATGCACAATTGTTAGACTGTGCGTGCCAATTTTAATTCCAGAAAAATTGTCACCCTAGGCAATGGTTCTTTAAAACATGCAAAGGCTGCTTAATTCATGATGCTATAGTCATTTGTTTATTTTAATCCACAGTGTGCAACAAAATGTGTGGTTTTTTTTCTTAAAGAGAAAACCCAATCCTATTAAAAGCAGACTTCTCTCAAATAAAGGCATTATAGCAGATTTAAATCCATGCATTACAATTTTGGCGATTTAATGAACATCCTATTTTGGAACATTATTGGTTTAAAGAAATAACTCACAAACATTTTATTTCCCACTAGCACTGGGTATTTCAAGTCCATTTTCTCAACACAATGATGTGTTTAAATGAATTGTCCTATTGACTGAATTTTTATCACACTATTGGGTATTTGACATAGGAATGTATGGACAGGGAGCTGGAAGTCAGTGCATCTGTGGCCGGCTCTGCAACCAACAAGAACTGAGGCCTCAGGCAGGTCATTTAGTATTAGGAGAATTACTTAGCCAAAGGCAGGTGTTTAATATTGTGCCCCAAATCAACTAGGAGAATTTGCTCACAGCGTTGAGTTCCCATCCCCACCCTCACATGTGGACTCAGTAGTTCTGCAGTGGGGTCCACAGGTCTTCCTTGATAACAAGCTCCAGGGGATTCTGGCCTAGGCGCCCAGGGACCCTGTGAAGGAACCACCACTGTGGTTAGTTTCAGAAGCCCCACCACACTTGGAGCTTTACTGACCACATTTTGAACTTCCGTACTTGATGCTTTTGCTTTTCTTTTAAAGCAAACACACCCCTCAATTATGCCACCATTCAGATGCACATAAGTTAAAATCTTATGTCTAGCTAGGTTTTTTTTTTTGTCCTTTTTGAGACCGGCCGCCCCGCGCTCAGCCAGTGAGCGCTGTGAGCTCACCGGTCATCCCTATATAGGATTCGAACCCGCGGTGGGAGCGCTACTGCACTCCCAGCGCCCCCTCTGGCTGGTTTTATGAGCTCAAAATAGGAATTGGGAAGGTTGAGTTGAGCTAAGTATTCAAAACAGCAGAGGGTGACCAGGAGCCGGCGAGGTTTGTGGAACAGAGGTTCTTCACCTGGAACATCTGCCTGTGCTCCATGGATGGACTTTAGGGAGTCTCTGAACACCTGAAATGATAGGCAAAGTGTGTGTGTGTGTGTGTGTGTGTGTGTGTGTGTGTGTGTGTGTATTTTTCCAGAGAAAAGGACCACAGTGTGCATAGATTCCCCATGGAGATGTCGACTGTAGAAGGGTTAGAACCATCCTTCTAACTGTGTGGTGATTTGGAGTGCAGGCTTTGGGGACAGAGACCCTGATTTAGAACCAGTCATATTTTCTACTAATTAGCTGGAAACGAGCTGAGTTACCCTCGGAGTGTACTCTCCCTGTGTCACAGGGTTGTTGTGGAACTACATGAGAACATACAAAAAGGGTGTGTTGCCTTGTACGTAGAAATTGGTCAGTAAATATTAGCTACAATCCTAACTCACATTTTATGAAGTCCCTCAACTGGACAAAAGCAATTATGTGTGATGCATTCAGAAAGGAAGTGATGACTAATCCTCTTCGCCTCCTCTCGCCAGAATGCCCTAGGTCACTCTATAGTCTCTTTCTTCTGATCTGGATCTTTTGCTCAAAAATGACAAAGCTTACTTTGTTAATGGCTCTAGTCTCCCACTGAAGCCATAAACTGTGTATTGCCCTGACTGCAGGAGAATCTGGAAACGTTATAATGCCAGGTTCAGACCCCTCAGTCTTCTTTCTGCTACGGTTTTGCTGTGCTCTGCTAGACAAATAACTCATCTTTTGACCCCCTCTGAATGGTCGTGTGCGTTCACTTTGTAATCTCCATGTGAGAGGCGAAGCTCACAACTGCTCACATCTATGCTCTGTCCTTCAAAGTCTGCGGACACGTGAAGCCTTCGGTTCATCCCTCAGCACAGGATTGCATGTGAGAATTTGGGCTCTACACGCTACTTGTGGGAGCTGACATTTGCAGCTCTTTGTGGTTTACCAAGTACTTTACTTATATTTTCCCATTTAATCCTCACTTAGGACTTAAAAAGTTTGTGACATTAATGGGGATGAGCAAAAACCAATTTCAGAGAGTGTTATAAACACAGGATTACAAAGCAAAATGAGTGATTTCCTCCCATCGGGAGGAAAAATTTGTCTCTTTACTTTGTGGTCTCTCTTCACATATTTAAAGGCTTTTTGCATTTTTATTTTTCTGAATTTTCTGCCCTGTGACTTGCCCTCTTGATTCAATTTTTCAGTGTAATGGGCCAATTCTGGCAGTTTTCTGCCTGATTCGAGATGAAAAAAAGAATGTTGATCTGCAGTGTCCACCTGATTAAAATTAGCTCAGATTTTTCAGCCAGTGTTCTTTTTTTATTGTCATTATAAATATAGCCTTTATCTTAACTGAGTAAGGAGAAGCATTTTAGGAAACTTTTCATCTTATTTGTATTTTAGCCTTAAAAAAGGAAAAGAGATACAGGGAAAATTTTCAGTCATTTAAGTGGGAAGTGCTTTATTTGAGATAAACACAAAAGGTTTTAAGTATTGATGATATTAGTCAAACATGGCAGCTTTTGGCTGTTGTCTGAAGAGCTCTCATCTGCTGAGTTGCAGACCTGTGACCTCTAGATAAAGTTTCAAAATGCAGAAAATATTTATCTTCTTGCTATGACCTTCCATGCACAAGACATGAGCCATGGATTTGTTTCCTAGGGAACTAGTGAGTGAGGAAGATCTATAATTAAATCTGTGAGTTATATGCTACACATGGGAATTGGGCACATACCAAGTCCTTTAGAAAAATCCAGTAATATTACTATAGTTTCAACTGATGGAGTTAAACCCAACTTTTCTTTGGATCTTTTTTAGAAATCATCATTTAGAATCTTAAAATGGGAAAATTCTTGTATTTCTTTTAAAAGTCAGTTGAGTGTATAAGATGGCTTCCATTTCATTCCGGCCCCAGTGCCCCTCCGCAATAGGATAGCACCTGCCATCACTGTCTGGGGGAGCACCTCGGATAGAAGGCTTGGACCTGTCAGAAGCAGTTTGATCTTAGAGAATCAGGATGTCAGAGCTAGAAGCAATCTAAGGCAGTGGCTGTCAAGTTTTCTGAGCTTCAAGGGCTGGCTGGTTAGCTCAGCTGGTTAGAATATGGTGCTGATAACATCAAGGTCCAGGGATCAATCCCTGTACCAGCCAGCTGCAAAAAAAAAAAAAGAAAGAAAGAAAGAAAGAAAGAAAAGAAAAGAAAAAAGAAAAAACTGTTCAAATAAAATCTTATCAAATATGCAATAGGTAAAGTAGATACAAGTGAACTGGTTTGGGTTGGAATAAGGGAGGAAGAAAGATGAAGGTAGAGGCCAATCTTGTTAGGCCTTTCAGCCACCTCCCCAAACCCCAAAAGGCAGGGCAAAACATCTGTAAGGCACCCCGATTTGTCAGCTTAAACATCATCTAAACCACGTCACAGATTTTGGAGATGGAGCTGAGACTCAGGAGAGGATACATTTGCCATCTCACTGGTCATCCATCCCATAACCTGTCCAGGTAAACAGTAGTCAGAAGAAAAAGTCAGGGAAATGAACTGAATAGTGTTTCCAGACCTGGCTCAAATATTTTTCACAGTAAGTTTCCATGTCTGCAGGTCCACGAGAGCCTAGTTCTCACTGCTGCTCCTTTATTTCTCACCTGTGGAATCCAATAACAGGCTTTTACTTTAACTCTAAAAAAATAAAACTCCGTTGACTCTTTTCTTTCAATAGGATTGTGCTCCTCATATCATCTTTCAGACAAAAGAAGGAGCCTAGAAAAGTGAAGGCAGAATCTCAGGACCCCTAGAGAGGAGATATTTTATAAATAACAAGTCTTGATGTACATGGGAGGAAGGCAACACTTCTATTACATCTGCTAAAATACTTACATATTTTAGCTCATTTACCGTTTGTCATATCTGAGCACTGTGTGTGTGTGTGTGTGTGTGTGTAGCGGCTTGGGTTGTTTTCTTTTTACTGTGGTTAATTTTTTAATAAACGTACATATATATGTGTACCTGTGGGGTATGTGTGTGTGTGTGTGTGTGTGTGTGTGCGTATCTAATATCTATCTTTCGATCCACCCATCCATCTATAATCTTCCCAACAACAATTATAATACAGATACTGTTATTATCCCCACGTATCTAATATCTATCTTTCGACCCACCCATCCATCTATAATCTTCCCAACAACAATTATAATACAGATACTGTTATTATCCCCACTTTACAGATAAAGATACTGAGGCACAGAGTCCTAAAGACTCTGCAGCTAATGGGGACAGAGCTGAGATCTGTATCCAGGCAGCCTGGCTCCAAGTTTGTGCTCTGTGCTACCCCGCACTGAAACACCATCTCTTTCTGGGGAGTACAGGCTATGTGACTCTGAGCAAATCACTAAGCCTCTAACAAATTTTTCATGTGGAAAGGAAGTAAAAATAATAATACCTCAAAAGTTTGCTCTGAGGATTGAAGCAGCAAATATGAAGCATCTGTCCTACTGCATGTGGTTCTTTCTAGTGCATAGTAACTTCTCAGTAAGTTTCTGGGTCACTGTAAAATCATCACCCATGTGCTTAAACAGATCTTTTTTAAAATTCTGAAGCAAATTAAGGTGAAAGACTTCAGGACCAGTTTGTCACATTTGATGCTAAATGCTGTATTTCCTCTTAGAATTTTAAACTGTACAGGTAGTGTAGTCCCTCACCATGGTAACTTATGATTTCTCAATACTTGAACGGTATCACTTCACCTAAGGAATTTTCCTGAATACTTCAGACTCCCACCCACCCTTGTCCCTTAAAATATTACATTAAATCTATTTCTACCAGTGACATGTTGACACAGCCTATTTCTGGAAATGTTTCATAGGTTATTATAACAAAAACAGGAGTAATCAACAAAATAAGCAGGCACGGTTGTTTGCTTCATCACCAGGAGCAGGACCGTAAGTGGCCACAACTCAGAACAGCCAGGTCCTCACCCTCCCATCCCTGGTGGATCGACTCCTGCGCTGGAAACATCTCCCACCAACTCCCGCCCTCTCCTGTTCACAAGCTCCCCGAGAGCCTGGAATGTGTCTGCAAACCAATTCTCATCTCTCTTTTGTTCCCATACTGTTTTTTTTATTTATTTTTTTTATTATTTTTATTTTGTCAATATACAATGTAGTTGATTATTGTGTCCCATCACTGAAACCTCCCTCCCTCCTCCCTCTCCCCCCTCCCACCCAAGTGTGTCCCCTCCATTTTTTTGTTGTAAGAACTTCAAAAAAAATTGTGGTTGTTATATCTTCCTCTCCCCCCTGCTTTGATGTCATTCCCCCACACACACTTTTTGGCATTTTGTTTTTTCATGTTGCATCTTTTAACATTGCCTATCACTTACATAATTGTCAAATTTGTTATTATGTTGTTGAGTTTGTCCCTTAATCTTGAGAGAAGGGATACAAGTGGTCTATTTACCACCATTACAACATTGGAACGTACTGAGATTGTCT
>NW_007740041.1:0-12612 GCF_000696425.1 Galeopterus variegatus
TACCTAAAATTACAGAGGAATATGATTCATGAGTGAAAAGATAATTTGGGGGTGGAATTATCCCAGAAGCACTTTCTGGAAGAGGTATAATTTGATCTGGACTTTGGGGGACATATAGAATTTAGATCAGTAGAAAAGAAAGGAAGCAGGTTCCTTATGTAAGGAAGGAAAAAAAACAAATGGTGGACCCGGCAGAAATTACGGATCTACCCTAACTGGAGTTGAAGAGTAATAGATGAGGGTGAACAGTAGGGCAAGATATTTTCCCAAGTGCTCCCCAAAGCTTGCATGAAATTGATCCAATAAGCCAGAAACCACTGAGTTTTTTTGTTTTTTTGTCTTGTAGTTGTTTTGTGTCTTTTTTGGTGGCTGGCTAGTACAGGGACCCAAACCCTTGACCTTTGGTGTTATGAGCACTGTGTTCTAACCAACTGAGCTAACCAGCCAGCCTCCACTGAGGCTTTTTAACGAGGGAGTAAAATATTCAAGCATTGGGCTCTGCCCAGGCAGTTGTCCGTGACCTGCCTGGGTGCAGGGGATGGAAAACCGGAAGGGGCGAAACGTGTTCAATTTGCCACGGGGCTGCTTGGAAAAACCCAAAGAAGCCATCCAAAGAGCTGGTCAATGAATGTTCGTTAAAGAGAAGAAGGGAAATGAGAGTTGTTGACAGGCAAATAAGAGATATCCAAAGGGAAGAAGAAAAAGTGAAATGGTCTGTGAAAGATGCTGCCAAGAAGGGCAAGAAAGAAGTCTGTGTAGTTCTGGCCAAGGTGATGATCAGGTCAAGGAGGGCTGTGAGCAAGCTCTATGCATCCAAATCACATATGAACTCAGTGCTCATGGGCATGAAGAACCAGCCTGAAAATTGTGGACTCCTTCCAAGCAGGGAGGTAGGGGTCTGAGGGCCTCAGCCACATCCCCCCAACACCCGCAACCAGCCCAGTGACTACCACCGAGCTGCAGCAGGAAGCTCCCAGGGCTCTCAAGCTGGGCAGTGGGTGGGCGAGGGCTTCAGCCACACCCCTCTGACATCTGCATCCAGTCCAGCAATGACCAAGCCACTGCTGGAAGCCCCTGGTCTCCCAGGCAGGAATGAGAGGGGTGCCACAGGCCTCAACCCCACCCCTCCTCCTTCCTCCTTCTCTCACCCTATTTCCTATTTCAAACTGAAATCTTATAGTGGGGAAAGTGAGTGATGGAGTTTGGATGTGTTGTCCCCTCCAAAACTCATGTGGAAATCTGATCTCCCATGTGGCAGTGTTGGAAACTGATTGAGTCACGGGGATGGATCCCTCATGAATGGATCCATGCTCTCCCTGGGGGAGGAGGGATTAATGAGTGAGTTCTCGCTCTATTAGTTCCCATGAGACCTGATTGTTTAAAGGACCCTGGCACCTCTCTCTCTCCCTCTCTCTCTCTCTCTTTCTCTCTCTCTTGCTTCCTCTCTCGCCATGTGATCTGCTTATACCCACCCACTGCCAGCCACTTTCCCGCCATGAGTAGAAACAGCCTGAGGCCCATGCCAGGTGCAGCTGTCCCGGAATCGTAAGCCAAATAAACCTCTCTTCTTAATAAATTACCCAGTCTCAGGTATTTCTGTTATAGCAACACAAAACGGACTAATACAGTGAGGAAGGGGGTGAGATCCCTCTGCAATACTCTTTAGACTTAGGTTGGCTCATCAGGAAATTTGAATTCTAGAACTACCTCTACACTTCGGATCAGTAAATTAAACACTCCAATTTTTCATTATCATGTGTGAAAAATGGAACTGATAATACTTGGCCTACCTACATCTTAGATATATTGTGAATATTAAATTATATCATAGATTCAAAATTATTTTGCAGAGTTAAAAGGTGTCTTAGTAGTGTTATCAAATTCAAACCACTAGACTAGAAATCCAACAGCCAAATGCCTGAAGGAAGCCAGGAAGTTAACCTAAATGATCAAATCAGGCCACTGTAAATGTTCAGCAGCAACTGGCATCCAACCTTAATGCTGAGGAAGCAATATGTAGCAGGGGTGAATGTGTTGAACTAGATTTGGAGAACTCTTGCCCAGAGCAGCCACTCCTCAGATCTGAGCTGCGCGTTTCATGTAGAAACACAGGCCATGTTGCTATATCTTTTGATATCTCAAGGGAAGCCAGAAATCCTTATTTTTATGTAAAATCTCCTAATTTTCTAATGTCAACAAGTGATTTAAATATCAAACACTGCATACCCCCAAAGCTTGCATGAAATTGATCCAATAAGCCAGAAACCACTGAGTTTTTTTGTTTTTTTGTCTTGTAGTTGTTTTGTGTCTTTTTTGGTGGCTGGCTAGTACAGGGACCCAAACCCTTGACCTTTGGTGTTATGAGCACTGTGTTCTAACCAACTGAGCTAACCAGCCAGCCTCCACTGAGGCTTTTTAACGAGGGAGTAAAATATTCAAGCATTGGGCTCTGCCCAGGCAGTTGTCCGTGACCTGCCTGGGTGCAGGGGATGGAAAACCGGAAGGGGCGAAACGTGTTCAATTTGCCACAGGGCTGTTTGGAAAAACCCAAAGAAGCCATCCAAAGAGCTGGTCAATGAATGTTCGTTAAAGAGAAGAAGGGAAATGAGAGTTGTTGACAGGCAAATAAGAGATATCCAAAGGGAAGAAGAAAAAGTGAAATGGTCTGTGAAAGATGCTGCCAAGAAGGGCAAGAAAGAAGTCTGTGTAGTTCTGGCCAAGGTGATGATCAGGTCAAGGAGGGCTGTGAGCAAGCTCTATGCATCCAAATCACATATGAACTCAGTGCTCATGGGCATGAAGAACCAGCCTGAAAATTGTGGACTCCTTCCAAGCAGGGAGGTGGGGGTCTGAGGGCCTCAGCCACATCCCCCCAACACCCGCAACCAGCCCAGTGACTACCACCGAGCTGCCGCAGGAAGCTCCCAGGGCTCTCAAGCTGGGCAGTGGGTGGGCGAGGGCTTCAGCCACACCCCTCTGACATCTGCATCCAGTCCAGCAATGACCAAGCCACTGCTGGAAGCCCCAGAGGTAGATGTGAAGAGCAGCACCTAACTTAGGGGAGGTGGGTGTCTGTTGTGGAGACAGTGAGTAGTCAGAAGACTTCCTGAGAATGTGATGCTTTATTTAATTCAACAAACCTCTGTTGAATGTTTACTATGGAATATACCAGCGAACAAAACAAAGATCCCCAATACTCATGGAACCTGTATTTTCGTGGAGGAGACAGACAGTTAGAAGGAGGGATGGTCAATTTTATGTGCCAATTGTCTAGGCTGTCACCCTTAGTCAATCAAACACTACTGTAGGTGCTGCTGTGAAGGCTATCCTAGATAATCTGGGTGGGCCTCCGGGCGAGTGCAGACCGCCAGGGCAGGGTACAGGCAGCAGTGGGTGGAGGACTTGTGGGCTGGGATTCCTAGAGAAAGGAGAGAGAAAAGCATTAGCCAGAAAATGGGATCAGAGTCATGGGCTGAGAGAAAATGAACCCTAAATCAAACGACAGGAGCGAGGAAAAGGCATAAATAGAAGGCAGCATCACAGAAGTCAGCCCTGAAGGAAGTCAAGAGAGTGGAGTAGAAACAGTGTTCTACATATTGCTTCTGGAAAGCTGGAAGTTAGGTTTGTATCTTCAGGGTGATTTTTTTATTTTTACTAAAAAATAAAATCTAGTCTTGTGGCAATTTGTCTGGAATCATGGTCAGCATAGCAGCAATAAAATTCAGTTTCACTCCTTTTTTGTGAGGGCATGGGTGTATGTAAAAACAGGGAATAGTGAACATGCTGAAATAACAGTGAGCAGCTTTGAGCAGCCTCTGAGGATATTTATAGATCTCAAGCACACGAAACACGCCCACGTCATACACCCTCTCCCCAGGATCCTAGGACGTGCGAAGGATAATACAAGGTGTATGTTTGGCAGGCTGTACCACACTCGGGATGTGCTGGGTATAATGACTTCAAATTCCTTTAAAGTACCTGACCAGTATTTTATCAAACTGTAAAATGAATTATCGGAAGGCATACAGACAGAATTATTTTGAATGTAAGAGTTTTCTTTTTTCAAACATTGGCAGTGACATAATCTGTCTGAATCTTTCAGGGTGAAGATGTTATCAGCTGAGACCTCTGGTGAATGGATTCACAACAGAATGACAAAGGGTTGGGATGTATTGCTTTATGATCAAGAAAACTTAAAAAAAAAAGGCTCTCTAGACAGAGCTGTCTGGCTCTGTTAATGTGACACAGGACTATGAGTAGGAATAGGAGGGACAGGTACTTCAATCAGAGAGGGACTCCCCCAGCTCACCACACCTCAAAGATTCGGGAATGAAGTCATTAAACTCTGGAACCAGATTCCAACCAATAATAGTCTCTGTGCATGAAAAATAGGGGCCCTGGAGGCCTTTTGATTTTAACACTTTTAGAGGCAATGGAGACATACATCATTTACCAGAAAAGTCATCACTTTTACACTTGCCAAAAAAAAGGGAAAGAAGTTGCTGTGAAACTCAGGCTTAGAACAGATAGTACAAAGATTGAAGGCATCTGCTTTCCTGTCACCAATTTGTGAAGAAGCAAAGAACAGAAAAGAGTGGAAAAGACTCAACAATGCTTCATGTTCATATGAGAGATAACATAGGCACATGCTTGCCTTTCCTATATTAAATATGCCTCAGTTTTTAATGCAGCAGACATTTACTCCGAGCATCTAGTCTGTGCTGCTGAGCACTACAGAAAATTCACGGAAAAATAAAACACAGCTTCTGCCCTCAAGGAGTTGATAATTTGACCATCTGCTTTGCTTTCCATGGCTTTGCAGCAACTAAAACACACTCTCCCTATTTCTGAGAATTAGATCAGCTGATGTGTTTTATTTTGTTGCAATCTCATCCCTGTTTTATTGTTTAATATCTAATTTCTCCAGATATTTGATATTATTTTTTACTTCTAGTCTCTTACATCTGATTTCCCAGGAGAAAAAAAAGACAGATTAATAATATGTTACCTGTAAGAAATACATTTTATTTCTTTATAAATAAAAAAAAGAAAACAATATGTTATCTGTTGGGACATTTTCAGTGACTCACTCCTCAGGGTTTCTAAATTCACAAGAGCTCACTGACAGGAGAAAACATTTCTTTCTCCAAGCTGTTAATTCCTTCTTTAGGTACAAACTATCTTTTCTCTTCTAGCTAATTTCATAATGGTTTCTCTTTTAGTATAATAATAACAAAAGTTTTCAATCCATCCTTTCTTACTTTGAAATTATCAGTTAGCTACTATACATCTGACTGATTTGTCTGGCTCTGTGACAACTAGTGACATCACACTAACCAAGTTTGAGTTGCATCCATTACTACGTGTCACTCAACAGGAAAAGCAGAGAAAAGCCGAAGTTGTCTGGCCTCCGGTGTACCAAAGGTTGTTACACCTGACTGTCACTCAACAGGAAAAGCAGAGAAAAGCCGAAGTTGTCTGGCCTCCGGTGTACCAAAGGTCTGTAGGATTTCTTTCTTTTCTTTTCTTTTCTTTCTTTTTGAATCATAGTGTGGAGCTCATAGAATGCTCTGAGGGGAAACCTGAAATAATCTACCACCTGGATTCACAGGAACAGGGAAAAATAAAACAAGTAGGATTTAGGAAGGTCATTGATTGAAAAGATGAACAAGGGATGAGGCCGGTACACTTTATTTTACTTTTCTGTTCTTTTTCCCTCAGTGGGACAACACTGTATGTAGAACCCCCTTCCCAGCCTGCACGTCCATCAGCAGTGCCCGCCAGGTTGAGCCTCTTCAAGCCCAGGCAGGCCTTCGCCGAGAAGCAGCCCAGGACGGGGAAAGGATAGCAAGCCAGGAAAAACAAAACAAAACAAAAGTTTTTTCTTTTAAATTCAGACAAGATTAAAGAATCTGTCCTTTAAAAAAAAAAAATCTCAAGAACCACTCGTTTATCCACGTCAACAAGGTTTATTGTGGTCACGTACATAGCCCTCTGTTAGGCAGTCTGAAGACTATGAGAGTTAAGAAATATTCATATCGGCCGGCCCGGTGGCGCACTGCTATAGTGCGCCGCTTGAGAGCGCAGCGACGCTCCCGCCGAGGGTTCGGATCACACATACAGACCAGCCGCTCACTGGCTGAGCGAGGTGTGGGCGCAACGCCGAGGGTTGCGATCCCGTTGCCGGTCCCGGTCAGGTACGGGCACGACACTGAGGGTTGATAGCTAAAATCAAACTGTAAGGAACTGCCCTCTGGGCTGTTTTTCACAAAGTTATACACATGACCAATTACCATTCTTGAGTGATAAAAGTAATGATGGGGATTTCAGTAATATCTCATTAAATAAACTTAGTGTTTGAGAAGTTGGGATAATTCTAGCATGGCAAGATCATGACCGTTGTACTTTTTCTGAAGAAAGTTGTTTGCTAAATAAATTATTAATGAAAAAAAAAAATCCAAGGGGAACTATTATCCTTCTAGGAAGTCCTTTCAAGCACTTCTGAAATTCTGTAGCAGCAATTATTTGCATATGAATGATAAACTAATTAAAAATGATTTTTATCTGTTTGTTAAAACAGGTTCAAAAGGAACTCTCCTTGGAAATTTGTGAGAATCAGCTCATATTCCAGGAGCGCTTTAAAATACAAANTACCTAAAATTACAGAGGAATATGATTCATGAGTGAAAAGATAATTTGGGGGTGGAATTATCCCAGAAGCACTTTCTGGAAGAGGTATAATTTGATCTGGACTTTGGGGGACATATAGAATTTAGATCAGTAGAAAAGAAAGGAAGCAGGTTCCTTATGTAAGGAAGGAAAAAAAACAAATGGTGGACCCGGCAGAAATTACGGATCTACCCTAACTGGAGTTGAAGAGTAATAGATGAGGGTGAACAGTAGGGCAAGATATTTTCCCAAGTGCTCCCCAAAGCTTGCATGAAATTGATCCAATAAGCCAGAAACCACTGAGTTTTTTTGTTTTTTTGTCTTGTAGTTGTTTTGTGTCTTTTTTGGTGGCTGGCTAGTACAGGGACCCAAACCCTTGACCTTTGGTGTTATGAGCACTGTGTTCTAACCAACTGAGCTAACCAGCCAGCCTCCACTGAGGCTTTTTAACGAGGGAGTAAAATATTCAAGCATTGGGCTCTGCCCAGGCAGTTGTCCGTGACCTGCCTGGGTGCAGGGGATGGAAAACCGGAAGGGGCGAAACGTGTTCAATTTGCCACGGGGCTGCTTGGAAAAACCCAAAGAAGCCATCCAAAGAGCTGGTCAATGAATGTTCGTTAAAGAGAAGAAGGGAAATGAGAGTTGTTGACAGGCAAATAAGAGATATCCAAAGGGAAGAAGAAAAAGTGAAATGGTCTGTGAAAGATGCTGCCAAGAAGGGCAAGAAAGAAGTCTGTGTAGTTCTGGCCAAGGTGATGATCAGGTCAAGGAGGGCTGTGAGCAAGCTCTATGCATCCAAATCACATATGAACTCAGTGCTCATGGGCATGAAGAACCAGCCTGAAAATTGTGGACTCCTTCCAAGCAGGGAGGTAGGGGTCTGAGGGCCTCAGCCACATCCCCCCAACACCCGCAACCAGCCCAGTGACTACCACCGAGCTGCAGCAGGAAGCTCCCAGGGCTCTCAAGCTGGGCAGTGGGTGGGCGAGGGCTTCAGCCACACCCCTCTGACATCTGCATCCAGCCCAGCAATGACCAAGCCACTGCTGGAAGCCCCTGGTCTCCCAGGCAGGAATGAGAGGGGTGCCACAGGCCTCAACCCCACCCCTCCTCCTTCCTCCTTCTCTCACCCTATTTCCTATTTCAAACTGAAATCTTATAGTGGGGAAAGTGAGTGATGGAGTTTGGATGTGTTGTCCCCTCCAAAACTCATGTGGAAATCTGATCTCCCATGTGGCAGTGTTGGAAACTGATTGAGTCACGGGGATGGATCCCTCATGAATGGATTCATGCTCTCCCTGGGGGAGGAGGGATTAATGAGTGAGTTCTCGCTCTATTAGTTCCCATGAGACCTGATTGTTTAAAGGACCCTGGCACCTCTCTCTCTCCCTCTCTCTCTCTCTCTTTCTCTCTCTCTTGCTTCCTCTCTCGCCATGTGATCTGCTTATACCCACCCACTGCCAGCCACTTTCCCGCCATGAGTAGAAACAGCCTGAGGCCCATGCCAGGTGCAGCTGTCCCGGAATCGTAAGCCAAATAAACCTCTCTTCTTAATAAATTACCCAGTCTCAGGTATTTCTGTTATAGCAACACAAAACGGACTAATACAGTGAGGAAGGGGGTGAGATCCCTCTGCAATACTCTTTAGACTTAGGTTGGCTCATCAGGAAATTTGAATTCTAGAACTACCTCTACACTTCGGATCAGTAAATTAAACACTCCAATTTTTCATTATCATGTGTGAAAAATGGAACTGATAATACTTGGCCTACCTACATCTTAGATATATTGTGAATATTAAATTATATCATAGATTCAAAATTATTTTGCAGAGTTAAAAGGTGTCTTAGTAGTGTTATCAAATTCAAACCACTAGACTAGAAATCCAACAGCCAAATGCCTGAAGGAAGCCAGGAAGTTAACCTAAATGATCAAATCAGGCCACTGTAAATGTTCAGCAGCAACTGGCATCCAACCTTAATGCTGAGGAAGCAATATGTAGCAGGGGTGAATGTGTTGAACTAGATTTGGAGAACTCTTGCCCAGAGCAGCCACTCCTCAGATCTGAGCTGCGCGTTTCATGTAGAAACACAGGCCATGTTGCTATATCTTTTGATATCTCAAGGGAAGCCAGAAATCCTTATTTTTATGTAAAATCTCCTAATTTTCTAATGTCAACAAGTGATTTAAATATCAAACACTGCATACCTCAACAATGTGTAAGTTGAACTAATAGTGAGTAAAGGCTAGATTTAGTTGTCAGGACATCACCTCATGATTCTACACTACACTATAAGCAACTTGAAGGCAGTGACATTGACTTTTATCTCTGTGATTTCTGTACTTTATGCAATGTCTGACATATTTGGTGCTTAATAAATGCTGCTAGAATGAATGGATGCATGCTGCTAAATTGAAAGACTGTTTCTTCATATGAAGATGTCAAACAATTCAACACTCCCTTTTACGTAAGAGTTCTTTAAATATGTGACTTCAGTGGTAATACATTCTTCCTTTTATTTTTCCCAGTGGGTCAAAGTAGAGTAGAGGAAAGAAATAGAGAAAAGCTGAAGGAATAGATGCAAAACAGAAGACTAAATGCGAGCAAAGAGATAAGTTGAATAAATAAAACCATACAATGTTTAGTTATTTCTGGTACTCTACTTAATCTCTGTAATGAGGTTAGATTGGTCTGATTGAAGTGGGTGGATTTAGCTAATTAAGAGGTAGATGTGAAGAGCAGCACCTAACTTAGGGGAGGTGGGTGTCTGTTGTGGAGACAGTGAGTAGTCAGAAGACTTCCTGAGAATGTGATGCTTTATTTAATTCAACAAACCTCTGTTGAATGTTTACTATGGAATATACCAGCGAACAAAACAAAGATCCCCAATATTCATGGAACCTGTATTTTCGTGGAGGAGACAGACAGTTAGAAGGAGGGATGGTCAATTTTATGTGCCAATTGTCTAGGCTGTCACCCTTAGCCAATCAAACACTACTGTAGGTGCTGCTGTGAAGGCTATCCTAGATAATCTGGGTGGGCCTCCGGGCGAGTGCAGACCGCCAGGGCAGGGTACAGGCAGCAGTGGGTGGAGGACTTGTGGGCTGGGATTCCTAGAGAAAGGAGAGAGAAAAGCATTAGCCAAAAAATGGGATCAGAGTCATGGGCTGAGAGAAAATGAACCCTAAATCAAACGACAGGAGCGAGGAAAAGGCATAAATAGAAGGCAGCATCACAGAAGTCAGCCCTGAAGGAAGTCAAGAGAGTGGAGTAGAAACAGTGTTCTACATATTGCTTCTGGAAAGCTGGAAGTTAGGTTTGTATCTTCAGGGTGATTTTTTTATTTTTACTAAAAAATAAAATCTAGTCTTGTGGCAATTTGTCTGGAATCATGGTCAGCATAGCAGCAATAAAATTCAGTTTCACTCCTTTTTTGTGAGGGCATGGGTGTATGTAAAAACAGGGAATAGTGAACATGCTGAAATAACAGTGAGCAGCTTTGAGCAGCCTCTGAGGATATTTATAGATCTCAAGCACACGAAACACGCCCACGTCATACACCCTCTCCCCAGGATCCTAGGACGTGCGAAGGATAATACAAGGTGTATGTTTGGCAGGCTGTACCACACTCGGGATGTGCTGGGTATAATGACTTCAAATTCCTTTAAAGTACCTGACCAGTATTTTATCAAACTGTAAAATGAATTATCGGAAGGCATACAGACAGAATTATTTTGAATGTAAGAGTTTTCTTTTTTCAAACATTGGCAGTGACATAATCTGTCTGAATCTTTCAGGGTGAAGATGTTATCAGCTGAGACCTCTGGTGAATGGATTCACAACAGAATGACAAAGGGTTGGGATGTATTGCTTTATGATCAAGAAAACTTAAAAAAAAAAGGCTCTCTAGACAGAGCTGTCTGGCTCTGTTAATGTGACACAGGACTATGAGTAGGAATAGGAGGGACAGGTACTTCAATCAGAGAGGGACTCCCCCAGCTCACCACACCTCAAAGATTCGGGAATGAAGTCATTAAACTCTGGAACCAGATTCCAACCAATAATAGTCTCTGTGCATGAAAAATAGGGGCCCTGGAGGCCTTTTGATTTTAACACTTTTAGAGGCAATGGAGACATACATCATTTACCAGAAAAGTCATCACTTTTACACTTGCCAAAAAAAAGGGAAAGAAGTTGCTGTGAAACTCAGGCTTAGAACAGATAGTACAAAGATTGAAGGCATCTGCTTTCCTGTCACCAATTTGTGAAGAAGCAAAGAACAGAAAAGAGTGGAAAAGACTCAACAATGCTTCATGTTCATATGAGAGATAACATAGGCACATGCTTGCCTTTCCTATATTAAATATGCCTCAGTTTTTAATGCAGCAGACATTTACTCCGAGCATCTAGTCTGTGCTGCTGAGCACTACAGAAAATTCACGGAAAAATAAAACACAGCTTCTGCCCTCAAGGAGTTGATAATTTGACCATCTGCTTTGCTTTCCATGGCTTTGCAGCAACTAAAACACACTCTCCCTATTTCTGAGAATTAGATCAGCTGATGTGTTTTATTTTGTTGCAATCTCATCCCTGTTTTATTGTTTAATATCTAATTTCTCCAGATATTTGATATTATTTTTTACTTCTAGTCTCTTACATCTGATTTCCCAGGAGAAAAAAAAGACAGATTAATAATATGTTACCTGTAAGAAATACATTTTATTTCTTTATAAATAAAAAAAAGAAAACAATATGTTATCTGTTGGGACATTTTCAGTGACTCACTCCTCAGGGTTTCTAAATTCACAAGAGCTCACTGACAGGAGAAAACATTTCTTTCTCCAAGCTGTTAATTCCTTCTTTAGGTACAAACTATCTTTTCTCTTCTAGCTAATTTCATAATGGTTTCTCTTTTAGTATAATAATAACAAAAGTTTTCAATCCATCCTTTCTTACTTTGAAATTATCAGTTAGCTACTATACATCTGACTGATTTGTCTGGCTCTGTGACAACTAGTGACATCACACTAACCAAGTTTGAGTTGCATCTGTTACACCTGACTGTCACTCAACAGGAAAAGCAGAGAAAAGCCGAAGTTGTCTGGCCTCCGGTGTACCAAAGGTNAAAAAAAAAAAAAAGAAATATTCATATGAATGACCAAAATATAAGTAGAAAGCGTTATATGAACACAATTAAAGTCTGTAGAAATTTAGAGGCAAAAGAGATCACTTTTAGTTAGGAAAAACAGGGAAGGGGTAACCACAGGAGTAGCATTTGAATTAAGACTTGGTAGAGATGATTGGTGAGGAAAAATAATGACCTGCTTCTACCATGGTGTGAGCTTGTAACTCCATCTGCCTGAGGTTCAAACTCTTCCTGTATAAAATAAGGATTGGAGTGGGCCGGCCCNACCAAGTCAAGGGTTAAGATCCCCTTACCGGTCATCTTTAAAAAAAAATAAAATAAAATAAGGATTGGAGAATCTGGAAGGTTCTCATGCTCTCTCTCCCCACCACCGCCCAGGCAACTCATCTCTGTTCTCACGTGCAATACAGACTTCAGCTGAACTTTGGCTAATATTTGCCTGGATCTTCACCAAGATCCACCCATCTTGTCTTCTATGTCGCTTCTTTTGGTCTTCCTTGGTTTCCTCCTGTTTATCTTCTTTAAGTTAATAATGAAACTATCACAGTTTACATTTGTGTATTTGTCAGCCATTAACATGGATAGGCTGCATATAAACCACCCCATAGTTTACTGGTTTATGACATTACCTCTAACATTCACAGGTCTCTAAGGTAGCTGATCCAGCCTGGACTTTGCTGGGCAGCTCTGCTTCACCCTCCAACCTTAGTATGCTATAGTTCACTCTCCTTGTCCCTTTCTTTTTTTAAAAAAAAAAAAAAAAGATGACCGGTAAGGGGATCTTAACCCTTGGCTT
>NW_007740041.1:13720-27040 GCF_000696425.1 Galeopterus variegatus
GAACTCTCCTTGGAAATTTGTGAGAATCAGCTCATATTCCAGGAGCGCTTTAAAATACAAACTTGTAGATCTGAAAAAGAACTTTATAAATCAGACTTTAACTAATTCACTTGAGTCTTTCAGATAATTATTCTGAATTAGAGTTTTCATTGTGTTAAGTAATTTTACCCACCTACTGATGACTTTTAGCAAAGCATTTTAGGAAAGGTAGCAAATGGAGAATGACTTTGGGTAAGTCAGCCCAGACAAGTTGCAAGCCGTGGGACTCAACAGCACCACACTGCCTGACAAGAGAGGTCACGAGAGACACAAACAGATGGGAGCATTATCCTTCCGGAAGCGGCTCTGCTTTTGTCTTAAAATAAGTCCTCCTTGTCGGGATACAGGTGGAATGGCCCAGGTCACGAGAGACACAAACAGATGGGAGCATTATCCTTCCAGAAGCGGCTCTGCTTTTGTCTTAAAATAAGTCCTCCTTGTCGGGATACAGGTGGAATGGCCCTGTTTGTTCTCCAGGGAACGTATTTCTTCTCTAACAGTTCAGGGTAAGTGCTGGGAAGTGAACGGGTCTGAGTGTGAAATCATGTATGAGCTTGCTGCGCTGTCTGCCTCCAGATATGATATGCTTCTGATTACCATTTTGTAATTCCAGTTTCTGGCAGCAATAGACTTGTTATCCTAAACGTTCAACCCCTGTGAACTGCAGCGAACAGCATTTTTTACTTATTACCGTATACTCATTTCTATGCTGATTTATGATTTGTGATCCTGTGTTTCTCTATAAACTTAAGAATTCGAGTAAATATTTCTGAGTTTTCTCTCTCTCCCCAATCCCCCCCCTTCTCTCTTTTGTTCTTATTACCAAATCTTTCTCCTCTTTACTTTCCCAATCACCTCTAGCCTTAATCAAAAGGCTTAATTTTTTTGGAATTGCCACTTGGCAAGGGTGATGTTTATCTGTTTCATTTCTGAAACGCAGTGCCAAACATTTCAACTTAACTCGGTCTTTAATCAAGCTAATCAAGTCACAGATTAAGCCATCCAAATTCACAGCTTGCTCGTGCACTAGACAAGTACAGGAGGGGGGAGGAAACTGGAATGGAACACTCTGGGGACTGCATGATCCTCCTCGTCCCTCTGTCACCTCTTTAACCAAGGAAATGTTCTTAAGTTCCCACGTAAATGACCAGCTTTTTAACCCTCCTTCCTTTAAGGTCATTTTCAGTATTTATTAGCGCTTTTCAGTCTTTTTCAACCTGTACACCTAGTTTATTCCAGAGTTTTATTTTTGGTAGTTTTACTCCAAAAATCAAAGTGTTTCCTCCAAAATATAAGATTATGATATTGAGATTCTCATCCATCCTTCAGTCAGGAGTGGATATATAGGTCTCTCCCATATAGGTCTCTTTGAGAATCACCGCTTAAAGAGTTCTGCTTGTTGGAGCCTGGTTAGTACATGTGCCAAAATTGAAAAAGAAATTCTAAAGAGTAAGTCATTATTGTTGTAGATAGTCCAAATTGTACTAAACCAAGAGTTTGGGCTATAAATAGGGAATCAGCTTGTCCCTGAGAAAAATGTTCAGGTTTCTAGAGGTTCTACGGTTGGTACTAGAACGTTGCAGTAATGACTTTAGATTTTGCAACTAATAAAAATTAGCAGCCCATGATAATCCTTGTGTTTCCAATCATGCTAAAGGGAATTTAGAGAGCTGTTCAACTTGTCTACACAAGTTTTCTATTTTCAATCCCTTTTCCAAAATATGTGGTTCTGCATTGTAGTTTTTACATTAAATTGGCCTCTGCACATTCCTGAAAAAAAATGGGATCCAGAAGTTAGTGATTGACTAATGCATAAGGCTGAACAAATTGGAACAATGTGGTAGGCTTGCCTCTGTTAGCATTTCTCTGACCTTGGGGACTTTGGTCTTACTAAAGCTGAAGCCTTTTTTTTTTTTACCTTCCTTGGCAAGGCACTGAGCTAGGATTTGTCTATGAATGTGAAACATTGAAAATATTAAAGTTTGCACGTGCTTTTTATTTGTGAGATTTTGTTTTTCCTTTTTGTTGTCAATATGCAATAAGCATATCCATAGCATTTTTTCCTTTTTTGCTAAAAATGGATTATCAATACTATCATTAACCCTTACTGCCCCCCTGTGGAGTAAGGCAATGTTTTTTTTCTCTCTCTCTCTCTTTTTTTTCATTGGGCTGACCAAACCAGTGTAACAGTGCTACAACTGGAAATAGAATTCAAGAAGGCGCACTGCTACAGTGCGCCGCTTGGGAGCGTGGTGGCGCTCCCGCCGAGGGTTCGGATCCCACATACAGACTGGTTCCCGCTCACTGGCTGAGCGAGGTGCAGGGGGCAACACCGAGGGTTGCGATCCCGTTGCCGGTCCCGGTCCGGTACGGGCGCGACACTGAGGGTTGCGGTCCGTTGCCGGACACGAAAAAAGACAAAAAAAGGAAAAAAAAAAAAAGAAATATAAAGCATGTTTTCATTCAGTATTTTGGAGATCTTGCCTAATAGTTTCTGGTGTTCAGAAATGCTTCAGGTCAGAGAAAGGAAGACTAAATCTATCTCTAAATCTATTTCATTCCCTTTGGAACATAATACTCTCTTGAAATATATTTGATAGCTTAATTACCAGTCCTTGTTTCTTTGCCAGAAATATGTTTCTGGCAATGATGCACAATGTACTTAGCCTTGCCATGATACTATTTTTTGGTCTCTGACTGCAAATGTAAGTTTCCTTCATGGGAGTCAATGATGTTTTACAATGATGCTTTTCCTGGCCTTGTGATATATTACTTTTTATATATCACCAGGAAAACTTGTGCAAATTCAAGAGATTTAAGTTTGTGAACACTGAATATCACTTTTGCTTATAAATACATTTTGGTGGTAGAAAGTTTTCAAGGGATACATGGACATTGCATGAACTTTTGAGGCCCCATTTTTGGGTATGGAGTTGTCTGACTATACAAACCACCTTATTTCTAGTGTGCTAAATACCTCCCAATGTTTCCTCTAGCCACTGAGATTTTTTACATTTTTTCTTTAGGACTTGAGGGTGTTTTAGGGGAGAGATGCCCTTGACATGACGGTCGTCCCCATGTCTGTGCCAGACTGCTAACACATGCACTGCCATGCTAAAAGATGCCACGTGTAGAGTCAATGTATTAAAACTAGCTTACTGTTTTTAAAAATATGATGCAGGCTTATTGTAAACAAAATTCTCACATAACAGAAAAGTACAAAGAAGAAACTAAAAATATACCTAAAATCCTATCACCGTAGAGACAGCGTCTGCTATCAGTGTGGTGAACATCCGGCAGACATGTCTGTTTGGAGTATGGCAGTCTTGCGCATATATACACATTCGTATACAAATGCAATTTTACATAAATGAAATCACACTATATATGCTGTTCTGAAACAGTCTTCTTTTCAGTCAATCATATGACCCAGACATCTCTCCATATGCATCCATACAGATCTACTTTATTGTTTTGCAGGCTGCAGCGTATTCCACTGAATGCATGTACCATAATTTATTCAATTATCTAGGCTGTTTCTGAATTTCTACTATTATAAACAAAGACACAATGAGTATCCTTTGGTTCCATCTGTTCTCCCTTCTTCAGTTACTTCTTTTGGATTAATGACTATAAATGGGGTTTTTGATCAATTTTATGCATATTACCAAACTATCCTGTAGACATACCAATTTATATTCTCTCCAATAGGACATAAAAGTATTCATTTCCTGAAACAACCTCTAGCTCTGAATGTTATTAGCCTTTTTAATATTTGTCAATTAGTCAAAACATGATACTTTAACAATATTTTTGATGTTATTTGGCTAGTCTTAGGTTCCTAATAAGGTTGTACATTTTATATGCTTATTGGTCATTTGGATATCTTCTTTTTGTAAATTTCCTCTTCATATTCTTTCATCTTTTTAAAAAAAATTTTAGTCCTTTGTTATGTAACATGTTGTAAAACATATTCCCAATTTGTCTTTCTCCCTTCTTTATAGTGTGAGTTGTGAGTCTGTTTTCTGTTTGATTGTTTGCAACACAGAAGTTTTTAAAAAGTTAGACTTTTTTCAAAGTTCGGCTGGCCAATTACACCAGTTGATCACAACATGGTACTGATAACACCAAGGTCCAGGGTTCAGTCCCTGTACAGGCAAGCTGCCAAACAAACGAAAAATCAAAGTTATCAATCTCATTTTTTTGGTTCCTGAATTTTTGTGACATATTTATGGTGTACCACATGATGTTTTGAAATATGTATACATTGTGAATTGGCTAAATCGAGCTAATTAACATATCTATTACTTTACATACTTATTTTTTGTAGTAAGGACAAATCTACTCCTCAGCAGTTTTCAAGTATATACTTTTACATTGTTATTAACTATAGTCACCGTGTTGTACAATAGATCTCCTGAACTTATTCTTTCTGTCTGAGATTTTATATTCTTTGACTAATATTTCCCCAATTCCATCCACCCTCCCCCACCAGCCCCTGGTAACCACCATTCTACTCAGGAATTGAAATCTTGATCTTATTTATTTTTTCCAGATAACTGACCTGTTGTCCCAAACTCTTACTGAAATAATGAATTTTGTTTACCGCATATTTGAAATGCTACCTATATCATATAAATGAATATGTATAAATATATCCAGTATAGTGATTAAAGCACTATATTTGGAGTCAGACCTCAATAAAATTTGATTATTTTCTTTATATAACACTTCTTATTAATATTTTCTGATGTAATTTACATTTTAGTTGCTATTGAAATTGATGTGTTTTCTGCCAATATGTTTTCTAACTAGGTGTTTTTTTAAGTATATAATCAGACTATTAATTTTCTATATATTGTCTTAAATCATCTGCAAAAGTGATCATTTTGCAACCTACATTCTAGCTCTTATTTGATTCTTTGGCTTAGTATATTCGCAGTACCTCTATTTTGTTTCTGACGTTAATGAATTAAGAAAATATTCATCTAAATCTACTTTTACTGTTTTCATTGGAAATGGATGTTAAATTTTATTAAATACATTTTTGGCATCTATCAAAATGATCATTTGGTTTCTCTCCTTTTACTTATTATATTATAATAATTATAATTATTGATTATATTATATAATTATATTAATAATATAGTGAATTATATTGATAATTTTTTAAAGCTACAAGCCACATTTGCATTTCTGGAATAAATCCCACTTGGTCATAGAGTATCAGTCTTTTAGTATACCCCCAGATTCAAGATTACATTTGCATTTGTAATTTGATTGTAAACAATGTATCTTAAAATTTACTTCTGTAGTTCCACCATTTTTTGTCCTACTTCAAGTAATCAATTTGGAGTCAATTAATTTCAAATATCATGTGTTATAAAATGAAACTACTATCACCCTCACAGATACAACTTGGGGAGCCTAATCATTCTAATCAAAAGCAAAACCACCTGGGTTTCTTTTTCAGCAGAACTGGGATGGACTCAGTACCTATGAGTGCACTGAAGTAAATAATGCTTTACCAGCCATCTGGGTATCCCTTAACCCAGTCAGATGGACACCCAAAATCAATTATCACAGATGGGAGGTAATTATTTACTCCTTTTTTCTCCTTTCTTTCCAAAGGCTGGCCTAGGAATTTTGGAACCACCTGTTAAAAACTGAAGATTTGCTCCAAGAAGAGCAAAGATCACTCTACGCCTCTTGACTAACGCAGACTGAGAGATTTATGAGGTGTCTGACCACCAACCATGGATCTGCACTAGAGAATAGACTAATTTTCCTGGTCTGTAAAATTTTACTAACAAGTGGCCTTACATTTTAGAAAATATAAACTTAAAACACATTTGCACAAATTGAGTTGACTTTTTGAGTCTTTCTGCTTTTACTGCAAACGTGGTGACAAAACTGCGGGCAATAGGCTGGGGGTGGATGTGGGAAGAATCTATAAAGTGCAAAAGGGAGAGAGAAGTGCAGGAGAACAGTGATTTGTTTGTCAGAGTAGGGTGTTTTAATCCATAAACATGTTTTCCGGGCTTTATGCCTTTCGTGGGAAGGCTTCAACGCATGTAGTCAGACCCCAGAACCATCGTAAAGGTGACAAAACTGCGGGCAATAGGCTGGGGGTGGATGTGGGAAGAATCTATAAAGTGCAAAAGGGAGAGAGAAGTGCAGGAGAACAGTGATGTGTTTGTCAGAGTAGGGTGTTTTAATCCATAAACATGTTTCCCAGGCTTTATGCCTTTCGTGGGAAGGCTTCAACGCATGTAGTCAGACCCCAGAACCATCGTAAATCACACATCGTCATTGCAATCCCTAAAAGACCTCATCAACTTACGCAAGTCACCAGCCAAAACTGGAATTATCTTGTTGTTGTTGTCTAAAAGGTCATGTTGCTTCAGGCAATCAGTCATAGTCTGGCCTAGGGATCTTTTACGAAAACATAATCCAGTCTGTGTTTAATACTTAATTCCCCATTCAGTGAGGTGTGTTAATGAACACTGACTAATTTGGAAATTATAGTACTGTAGGGCGCAGTAGCACTGATTTCAATTCTCACACAGGAAAAATTCTGCCTCTGTGTTTGCCCTCACCTGCAATTAGGCAAGCACATTGCAGCCACATGTCTTTGAGAAACTTGGATTTAATTTTTGAAATACCTGGGTATCTGCCTTACAGGTCTGCTTTGAGAAACAGACTACCAGTACTACTGGTAGTAGTAGTGATAGAATAATAATTATATAGGGCAATATATGTCCTTGTCCAATATACTTGAACTCTGTAATTTAAACAAAAAAGGAGGATAGGATTCCTAGGAATCAATCAGATAAAGGAGCATTCTTACGATAAGTATCACAGAGGGGGGAAATGTTATAAAATATGTCTTCAAGGATAAATATGTAACTATTTATTCACTATTAATACACATAAATTTTAAGATTTTTTTCCTATAGTGGTGATGAATTTGTATTGACCTATTCTCACTTCCTTGCAAAGATTTTCTCATAAGGGAATATTTGCATGACAGACGTGACAACTGAAACATATCTCATTAACCAGAGGTGGGTCACATGGGCACTCCTAACATGTAGGAAACTGGCTGGGTCAGCCACCCAACAATATCACCTCCACCATTCTTTCCCTCACGCTTTCCTAACCTCATTGAACTCAGTGAAACTCAGTGACAGGGAGAAATGCAGAGATGGTTCGATGACCTATATGCAGGGAAGGGTGCTTGTTTCACAAATTACCTAAAATAATGTTTTTACTTATAAAAGCTTGAAGATTTGAAGAACAAAGTGAAAGGATTTACACTATCAGATTTCAAGACTTACTGTAATGCCACAGTAACCAAGAGAGTGTGGAATTGAAATGAGGAGAGACATATAGATACAGATTAATGGAACTGAATTAGAAAGTCTAGACATAGATGCACGTGTATATGGCCAAGTAATTATCAACAAAGATGGCACAACCATTTACTTGATTAAGGATGGTCTTTCTGACAAAAGATACTGGAATAATTGGACTTCCACATGAAAAAAAAATGAACCATGCACACTATAAACAAATATTAACTTGAATTACTGTAAAAGCTAAAACTTTTAAGAAAACAGTAGGAGAAAATCTTTGTGATCTTGAATAAGGCGAAGATTTCTTAGAGTACACACAAATATAAACTATAAAAGAAAAAAATTGATAAATTAGACTTCAACACAATTAAAAACTTGTGATCTTTAAAAAACATGGCTTAAAAATTAAAAGTCAAGACACAAAGGATCTTAGTTTCCCTTCTTGCTGGTAATCTGGGGGCAAGATGACAGACGATGGACAAGTAGGGAACCAGGGCAAGAACAGTGGTGTCACTGAAATGCTGGCCAGCTGCTGAGACCACCTCGAGCTGATCCGCTTCTGATGCCTTGACGGTATTTCTGTTCAACCACCAGGAATATTTCTTAAGTCTCTACTATGAACCGGGCACTGACAGGGCACACAGAAGGACAGAAATGGAAAGCAAACAGGCAATTGTCTGGCTCAAAGAGAATAGGATGCATGGCTCATTTTGTGAGGCTATCTTAGTCTTGATTCCAAAACCAGATCAGAACAATTCAAGGATGTAAAAAAACATATAGGCACATTTAACTTATGAACCTAAATAGAATATTAGTTATCTGAACCTAAATTAGTCTTGATTCCAAAACCAGATCAGAACAATTCAAGGATGTAAAAAACATATAGGCACATTTAACTTATGAACCTAAATAGAATATTAGTTATCTGAACCTAACAGTGTATTTAAAAATTAATATGTCATGATAAGGCTGGAGTTATCTTAGGAATGCAGGGATAGTTAAATATCAGAAAAAAATTTAATGTAATTTGCCACATTAGTTGACTGAAAGAAAAAAATATACAATTATCTAGGTCAATGCAGAATAAGCATTTGATGATGTTCAACAGCTGTTTATAGTTTAAACACTCAGTAAACCAGGAATGGATGAGAACTTCCTTAAATGTTACATACCAACATACAGAAATATTTGATGGATACATTGCCTTTAAGTTCAAGAATTAAAAAAGAATACCTACTGTTGCTGCTGTTGAACATAGTCCTGGAAGCCCTGGACAAAGCTAATGGGAACAAAAAGGAGTAGGAACGTCAGAACTGAAAAGGAAGCAGCAATCAAACTATCAGTATAGTAGACAATGTGAATATCCACTTAGAAAAAATAACAAAATCAATAGAGAAATTATTAGAACTATGTAATAGATTTGGCATGTTTACTGGATATATGGTTAATTTTTAAAAAACAAAATTATTTTCCTACATTAGAAAAAACAGTTAGAAAAGGTTATAAAAATTAAGATAACATTCACAACTACAACAAATCTATGAAGTATCTAGAAACTAACAAAAAACACATAAGACCTCTATAGAGAACACTTTTAGACTCTAATAATGAATACAGAAGATAATTGGAATAAATGGAGATAAATTCTACGTGCTTGGCTGGGACGATGTAATTTTATATACATGAATATTTTTCCTAAATAAATATATATATTTAAGACAACTTTAACTAAAATTCCAGTTGGATTTTTTTTTAGAAATATGATAAACCTCTGCTAATATTTACATAACAGCATAAAGACCCAAGAAACAATGGAATACCATACTTCAATGAAAATGAAAAATTACAGCTAGTAAAACAAAATGAATCAGTTAAAACATATGTCGAGTACATTAATAGGAGGAGTCTTCAAAAAAGTTTGTGAAAAATGCATATTATGAAAAAACTATGCATGGATTGCAAGAATTTTATTGCACCAAAATAAATTCTTACTAACTTGTTATAACATGTCTGAACAGGATCTAGTTTGAGGCACTAAGAAGGATAACATGTCAGTTTGAATAGAGACCCCATCAGAGCAACACATATTCTGCTAAGATTGAAGCAAAAGCAAACATCAAATTGATGATAAAGCTTGGGTAGAAGAATGGTGAAATCACTGATGCTTTATGAAAAGTTTTTGAGGACAATGCCTCAAAGAAATGGAAAATTTACAACTGGATAACTCATTTTAAGAAGGGGCAAGATGAGGCTGAGGATGAAGCCCACAGTGGCAGACCGTCCACATCATTTTTCAAAGAAAAAATTAATCTTTTTCATGCCCTGATTGAAGGACTGATGATTAAAAGCAGAAAAGATTGTCAACACCATAGACATTTCAATTGATTCAGCTTACACAATTCTGATGGAAAAATTACATTTGAGTAAACTTTCCACTAGATGGGTGCTAAAACTGTCATGCCCATATCAACTGAAGGCAAGATTAGAACTTCCAATGGAAATTTTAAAAGTGGGACCAAGATCCTGAAGTATTTCTTCAAAGAATTGTAATAGGAAATGAAACCTGACTTTACCAGTACTATCCTAGAGACAAAGCACAACCAAAGCAATGGCTACCTAGAGAGAAATGAAGTGTACCACAAATGGTAAATATGTGGGGTAATAAAAGACTATTTAAAAAAAAAAAAGCAATGGCTACCAAGAGGTGGAAGTGGTCCAATCAAAGCAAAAGCAGTCTGGTCCAGAGCAAAGGTCATGGCACAGTTTTTTGGCATGCTCAAGGCATTTTTCTTGTTGACTTTCTGGAGGGCCAAAGAATGATGACATCTGCTTATTATTAGAGTGTTTTGAGAAAGTTAGCTAAAGCTTTAGCAGAAAACACCCAGGAAACCTTCACCAGAGTCCTTCTCCATAGGACAATGCTTCTGCTCATTCCTCTCATCAGACAAGGTCAATTTTGCAAGAGTTTTGCTGGGAAATCATGAGGGGTCTATCTTACAGTCCTGATTTGACTCCTTCTGACTTCTTTTTGTTTCCTAATCTTAAGAAATCTTTAAAGGGCACACATTTTTCTTCAGTTAATAATGTAGAAGATACTGCATTGACATGGTTAAATTCCTGGGACCCTCAGTTCTTTAGTAATGAACTAAATGGCTGGGATCATCACTTACAAAGGTGTCTTGATTGGATCCCTTTACTGGCCAGTTGCGGGGAAAAAAAAAAAAAAAACAACTGTATCTTGAACTTGATGGATTTTATGTTGAGAAATAAAGTTTAAATTTTTTATTTTTACCTTTTAATTTTTAATTTTTATCTTTTAATTCCATTTTTCCACAAGCTTTTTGAAATCACTTCATATAATAGTATAATTTAACTTATGTGAAGTTAAAAATAGCAACTCTTTTGCTTAGGAGTTTATATCTGGGTAATACAACTATCAAGGAAAGCAAAGATATTGTCACATTACAACTATGAGTATGGCTCTTTGGAGGGAATGAGAAGGCTGTGTTTGGGAAAGGGCACTGGAGTACTGGCAAGGATCATCTTTTGATCTAGTGTTGGTTACATGGTTGTTTTCCTTATCAATTTGTGAAATTGTATTTTGTTTTCTTTATGTGTGTATTACATTGCAAAATACACTGTTTTAATTTTGATAAAAGAGAATAAAAGGAAACATTTTGCCCACCAGGTAACAAGACATATTGCAAAACTATAGCAGTTTTTAAAAATTAAGAGGGGAGACTTTCTAAATAATGTTGGGAAATTGCTTCACTATACGGAGAAATGTAAAACTGGATGACTTCTTACATCACATATGAGTATAGATTCCAGATGGAGTAAAGACTTAAATGGGAAAGGTAAAAACTACAAGATTAGTAGAACAAAATATCTTTACAATCTAAAAATGAGGAAGGATTTATTCAAACTTTAAAAGTGCTAATTATAAGGCAAAATATTGATAAATTTTATTACAAAAAGTAATAATTTCTACTTTAAAAAGAACAAAATGGACAGCATTAACAGACCTATAGACTGTGAGAAGATAACTGCAATGCTAAATTCAACAAGAAGTTAACCTAGAAGAACTAACCTAGAATCTTCAAGGAACTCCTGCAAATGAACAGGAGAAAAAAGAACTTGTAGTAGAAAAATGGTCAAAGAATATGAACAGGCAATTTATAATAGGAAGACCCAAGATGCTAACAAATAGATGAAGAGCTGTTCAAATTCATTAATAATTAGAGAAATGTAAATTAAAACAATAATGACTACAACAAAGACTGGTAAAAATGAAAGGGCTGGCTACTGTCAAGCATTGAAGAGGTTGTGGGACTAAAGAAGCCGTCATGGACTATGGCTAAGAGGTAGATTCACACACATTCTGAAGAGCAATATGACAGTACTTAGTTAAATTATGTACAGCAAACCCTTGAACAACATGGGTTTGAATGGTGTGGATACACTTATATGCAAATTTTTTCCAATAAATATATTGGAAAATTTTTGGCTAGGTGTGTCATGAATGCAAGACACACCTAGGCAAACAGTTAAATAGCCTGCTTAACAGTAGGCTGTTAGCAGACTATTAGCAGTTAAGTATTTAAGTGAAGAAGAGCCCCCACACCCACCTGGGGCTTGAACCAAGGGAAAAGTTATACATGGATTTTTGACTGTGCGGAGGTCGGCACCCCAACCCTTGTGTTGTTCAGGGGTCAACTGTACACGTGTAATCTGTAGCCTAGCAGTCTGCCTCTTGGACATTCTCACATAGGTCCATGAAAGGAAATATACAACTACATTCACTGCAGTACTGATGATGGTGGAGGAGTTTGGAAGCCATCTGGGTATCCATCACTGAGGGCCTAGACCAGCAAACTAAAATAGATGCATAGCTCAAAATACTGTAGTTAGAAGTAAAGGCCAAGATACATGCATAACAATATAGATTATCCCAACAACCCACATTGACTGAAAAGAGCAAGAAACAGAATGAGATATATTACACATACCACTATGTAAATAAAAAATACGTGCATTCAAAACACATGAACTCAGGGGCCAGCCTGTGGCTCACATTGGAGAGCGTGGTGCTGACAACACCAAGTCAAGGGTTAAGATCCCCTTACTGGTCATCTTTAAGAAAACAAAACAGAAACACACCAACTCATACAACAAAAGGACGTACCTTAAACACAGTGGAAAGGCTGTAGGGATGTATAAGGGGAAGTAGGATGAAAAACGAAGATAAAAAGGACAAATGACAGCCAATGTACCATGAGTTGTTGATTTGGGAGTTACAAATAAATTTGAGCAAGTAGGTGAATTTGCAAATATGGAATCTGCGCATAGTCAGGATTGACGGCATTTACTAAGTTGAATTTTTAAGCTTCACAAGTTTTGGAAGTGAACTCCCAAACAGACAGAGATGGGTCCCGATTTGGGGAAGGTGCGTGGCACTGTTTGGCTTTGCTTGTGTATAACTTCTTCAGCGCACGTGAGAAACACCCCAAGCAGTTGTTCACACTCATTCTTGCACATACGAATCATCTGGGGACCTTGTTAAAATGCAGATCCTAGGCTGCAGCAGAGGTTCAGGTTCATGTGATTTATTTATTTATTTTATTTATTTTTTTTTTTCTAAAAGATGACCAGTAAGGGGACCTTAACCCTTGACTTGGTGTTGTCAGCACCACGCTCAGCCAGTGAGCAAACCGGCCATCCCTATGTGTGATCTGAACCCGGGGCCTTGGTGTTATCAGCACCGCACTCTCCCGAGTGAGCCACGGGCCGGCCCCAAAGGTTCATGTGATTTAAAGTTGAGCACAGAAATCTTCATTTTTAAAAGTAGGTTCAGGAAAAAATGGCGACGGGTATGGAGCGCCCGTGTCAGCAAACAGCGCGATCCTGAGAGCTGTGTGCTGTG
>NW_007740041.1:27158-27397 GCF_000696425.1 Galeopterus variegatus
TTATTGGTGATATACGGTTCCATCTTACATAGTGTTTGACTTTTTTGCGATGAGCTTGTATTTTTGAAATGTTTGCTACATTTTTGAACAGGCAGTACATGCTCATGGCACAAAACTTAGGAGATACAAAAGGAAGCACAGAGAAAAGTCAGTTTCCTCCCTTCTCCATCCTCAGTCAGGTTCTGCTCTGCAAAGGCGGCACTGTTACCAATTCCTGACTCTCCTTCCAGAGTTGTTCA
>NW_007740041.1:31595-32426 GCF_000696425.1 Galeopterus variegatus
ATGGGCCATAATAATCATATACATTGTATATTGACAAAATAAAAATTAAAAAAAAAAATGCAAAAAAAAAAAAATTTTGGTTATCAGAGAACAGAAAAAAAAAAATAAAAGTAGGTTCAGGTGATTCTGATGCATTTGGAAAAGAACATATAGAGAGATTCTGAAAAATATAGAAATTTTAAAATTGGGGCCTGCCTCTTGTTGATGCTCTGAGTCCAAGGACCACCAATAACACACCTGTAGTCAAACAAAGCTGAGTTTATTGGCTCAGCTCATAGCAACCACGGAGACCACACACCACCGGGGAACTAAGAAAGAGAAAGGACTTTCTCTAGGAATTCAGCTCGTGTAAGGCATTTTGGGAGAGGGTTCAAGATAGCAGATGTTTTCTATGGATTGGGTGCTGTCGGGAGTAGGAGCAATTCTATGATGGGGCATCTTAATTTTTATCCAGAAAGCAGCAGAAATAAAGAGGTGCTAAAGCTGCAATTGGTAAAGAACTGGCAGTTACTCTGCTGGGAGAGAGGGCATTCCACTATTTTTACGGTTTTTACGGTGGTCTTTTTTGTTGTTGACCTCAGACACAGTTACAGAGTGGTCTTCTTTTTCTTTCGCTTCATCATGGACACAGAGTGACCTCCTCTAACACTGGTGTTCTGTGAGATTGTTTATGTTCAACAGGAGAACACATGGTCTAGCTGCAAGAGTCATCAACCCTCAGGCCCGGTTGCCAGTACCAGGTCCATTGGTTCTGGGCCTGCCTTGGACATGATGGCTGAAGCTGATGGGTTGGCATGGTAGTGTAAATAGTTGGTTAATAGAAAATCTCTG
>NW_007740042.1:0-30354 GCF_000696425.1 Galeopterus variegatus
ATGCTGTACTAATATGAACCGTGATTAAAACAGTGTTACATATAAGGAACTTTTTTTGTGATTTTTTTATTAATAATCAGGGCCTGTTCTCTTTATTATATTTCTTGAAAATAAGAATATTTTCTCAAATTTGTAAATGCTTGAAAAGTAAGTTTGATTAGAATCTATGTCACAAAATGAAATTTCATATTTATAAGGTAAATTTCATGATAAAGTACTTGTCAGTATGCAACTTTAATATGACAAATGAAAACTGATAAATTTCAGGAGAAAAATATAAGATATGACAAAAAAAAAAACTAGTCAAAGTAGAATAGCAATGAACTTGAAACATGGGTAAAAATAATATTGTTAATGCAATTACATTTAGCCCTGAAAAAATTATGACCTTTGTGACATTTCAAAGCTTTGACATTAATCTCTCTGAATCATTCTTTATTAGTCAAAGGCATACAAATGTGCTGCATTTAGGTTTTAGTACATTTAATGACATCTGAGACTAATTTATTGTATTTTTTTAAATGAGCATTCTCTGTAGCTATTCTCCATTTTCATGTAAGTGAACAACAGGAAATTAAACAAAGAAATAACATGGTTGAACATAATTCACTTTATTTGTTCTTTTGGTTTCTTCACTATAAAAATGCTATTTTTGGGGAAGCTATAAAGTGTTTCTGGTAATATTCAGGAAAAAAAATGACATTGCTTCCTGATGTCCTTTATTTATGCCTGTTTAAAAGAGAGGTTAATATCTTTCATTTATTTAAAAAATCCTAATTAATTTTCAGTTATTTACCAACAATTCTCTCAGGATATGAGGATAAATAAAAAGGCATGGCTTCTGATATTATGGTGCTTGTGGTTTGTTGGATATGTGTACAAGTACAATATGATAGTTGGGTTAATGATAGTCTGTCTCAAAGTGTAGTGAGAGAACAGAAGGAGCTTCTAAATATCATTGAACTCTTCAGAAAAAAAGACTTTGCAAATGAGGTGAAACTGAAGTCAACTTTTAAAAAAGCATAGGAATTTTCCATAAGAGAGGAAATTATTATAGAGCAAGTTACCACTAATTAAAAAGTGACAGAAGAGTTTGGCATGTTCAAAGGTTGCTTGTAGTATTTTATTATAGTGACACTCAAAATGCAGGCAGCAGGTAATAATGAAAAGGAGCCTGGAAAGCCTGAGGGCCACATCTGGAAAAGTCAATATTTTGCATTTTAGAAACATAACTTTAACCTTGGGAAGTGTGATTTGGGGATATAATATGAAATAGGTATTTGGTTTCTGACCCAGGTCCTGGTACAGAACTCCTAAAACTTTTGTAGATAGAGTTACTAGGAGAATCTTTTATTGTAATATTTGGTCTTTGCCCCCAGTTCCTGATGCAGAGATCATAAGACCTTTGTAATTTCCTGAGTAATAGGAGCTTCTGACACAGAACTACTAAGTCCCTTGGAAATTCATGTGTGATAGGAGCATCTTTTTCCTGAGATGAGCCTTCAGGTGGGCTCTTGGATAGCCTTAGGATGGGGCTGGTTACCAAAGGAACCAACGACATGACTAGAAGGTTGGAACTTTCAGCCCCACCCCCTGACCTCTGAGAAGGGGGTGGGCTGGGGGCTGGAGATTAAGTTCTATAACAACTACTGAGCAAGACTCAAGGAGCTTCCAGATTACTGAGCACAGCGAGGTGCCTGGAGGATGGTGTGCCCAGAGAGGCATAGAAGATTCACACTCCTTCCCACTTACCTTGTTTTATGCATCTCTTCTGTCTGGCTGTTCATCTGTATTTTTTTGTAATGTCCTTTGTAATAAACTGGTAAACATTAGTATTTCCCTGATTTTTGTCAGCCATCCTTGCAAATTAATCAAACTTAAGGAGTAAGTCCTGGGAACTCCAATTTATAGCCGATTAGTCGGAAACGCAGATTACTACATGGGGCTTGTGATTGACATCTGAAGTGCAGCAGTCTTGTGGAACTGAGTTCTTAACCTGCGGGATTCAATGCTATCTTCAGACAGATAGTATGAGAATTGAATTGAATTATAGTACACCCAATTGGTGTCTGCTAGAGAACAGAATTGGTTGTTGGTGGGAAAAAATCTAGCACACATCTGGTGTCAGAAATATTTGTTGAGTGGGGTGTGAAAAGAAAAAACACTTTGGACACCCAACTGGTGTCTGCTAGAGAACAGAATTGGTTGTTGGTGGGAATAAAACTAGCACACATCTGGTGTCAGAAATATTTGTTGAGTGGGGTGTGAAAAGAAAAAACACTTTGATATTTCCTGTCTCTAATAGGAAGCACGTCCTGAAAAGGATCAGGGACAGGAAAAAACAATCAAGAAACCATTGCCGTAAGCCAAGTGAGAGAATTGACACCAAGGGGGGGGACAAAGAGGAAGACAGCACTGAAGAAAGTTAAGATCAGATTTAAGCATTTTACTAGTACTCTTAAAAACATTTTTAGAAAATATAGGCTAATTGTATTTTTTAAAGAAGAAAGTTATATTAAAAATACTATACACAGAATCAGAGAACAAACTATGATTGAAAACCATGGAAGACTGGCAGGTGGGGGTTGACAATGTTAAACTTTAATCGAACCCTGAGCTCCTGGAATACAGCAAGTATTAAGAAATTTCTCTATCCTTTCGTGTTCTAGAAAATGGCTTACTGGAAAGAATTACCTTTTTCCATATGACTTAGATAAGACTATGGATGCCTCCCTATCTTGCTTACCTATCACAAAGCCAGACACAGGCCCTTCAAATTTCCAATTTTTTTGCCTTATAAGTGGTTCACTGAACAGTTCTCCCCACTGACCCATCAGGAAAAAAATGCCCACTAACGTGACTTGAGCAAACTTTCTTAAGGCTTCTCTTCTTCACCTCATGCCCCTGAACTCTGGACCTGGCTCAGTCCAGCAGGTCATATGGGACAATTAACCCCTCCTTAATGGGCCCTTTTTAGAATAGGAAGACACAGAGACGGACATCTCCTGACCAATGGTCTCGTACTTGTTTTTTCTAGATTTGCTTACTTCTCCCAGTAAAAGAAAAGCCCTTCTCTTCCTGACCTTCAAGATAATTCCAGATCTTATGATCAAAGGGTGTTCTATTGTCACAGCATCCCTTCTGAAAGGGACCTTAGCTAGAGAATAGTCATCTTTGAGGTAACTAAGACCAAACAGAAAATTTCAGTTAGCCATTAATTTAGGAACTGGTAAACATCAATTCCTCGAGGTTAGCAGAGGAAATGAGAAACTGATCATATGGCCAAAACTGAGAGATGAAATCATGTCCCCAGAGGATCCTTCTCAAAAGTTTATTTCTGTTTATCTCCCATTAAGCCCTCTAATGCTGATTTACTTTAGATGTTGTGCACCTACAAGGAAGAACTGCATGTAAATTTTCTTGTTTTTCTCATCTTTCCTAATCAACTGCAAATGGAGGAAATCCAAGAGAAAGCAAAGCTTCTTAGCTGATTATTAACACACCTTCTTACTTAAAGGAAAGTTGCATCTACATTAGTTAGAGGTATGTCCAGTGATACTTGACTGAGATTTTTGTCTTTGAGCTCTCCCTAGGAGATAAAAATTACAACCCTGAAATAACATCAAGGGCTTGAAGCTGACCAGTCCATCGACTGCAGACTCCACAACGTGAAAGCACCCAGTTAATCATGAGACCCTGACATCTGACTCAGACCCTCTGCTGATCTCATAACCAACCTCCCCCTTTTCCTGCAGGACAAAACCCTTACTTCACCTTCCTGCCTCTTTCCCTTTATATACCCCAGAACAGGCATCAGGAGGCAGAGTGATTTTAGCCTGGTCATCTTCCTGATGCCGGTTATCTGAATAAAGCTTCTAGTCCTTGCACCAACTTTTGGACTTTTGGGTCATTTGTTTAGTGTGAGAGGGCAAGCTGAGCCTGGCTGCCAGTAACACTTCCACTATTGAAATAGCCCACCTCCCCTTTTAAAAATAATACTTTTGAGTAAAGTCTCTCCTTACCTAAGTCTGGGTTTGTTTTTATTTGACATGGGAAAAGCAGAAAATACTTATTAGAACATTTATGTTTATAAATTAACTTTACATATAGGCTCTTACCCATTAGAAATGTTGTTGTTGACAACTTAGATTAATATTGTGAGAAGAGGTAAAGAAAAGAAAAACTTTTCTGTAAATATGGTTTTATTTGAAAAATATTACGGCCAGAATTGTGCTATATTAAATACATTCTAAGATATCAATGCTTATTTTAAATGCCAGCATAAGCATATGCAGTAAAAGGATCTAAGTAGGTTATTTCTCCTACACTCCCAGTTGCCCCTTATTAGTTCCTTGATTCAGATTTAGATTCAAACAGTGAGAACTGATTAAATAGGGTGATAACACTCTTTTCTTCCCTGAGGCAAAATCCATTTAACCTGGCCTGACTACCTAACCAGGTGTGAATCCTCACTGAGGTGCAAATTCATTTCTGTACAATAGAATGGCTATCAATTTACCCCTGGAAAAGCAGCAACTGATCAAGAATGAACTATTTGAACTCAGTTTTAAAAATACATAATTAAAAAAAAATTCAGAAACAAAGAGATATTGCTGGGATAACCTGCAGGGAGTGCTGCCTATGGAAAATATATGCTTTATTATGGCTTGACCTAGGAGGTCTAACCACACAATATTGAAGTAGTTGGGGATTGTGGTCTATTAGACATATGCCCCTCAGTTACAATTAAATCCTCTAAAATATCATATATATCTCAGCTGAAGCAGCTTCACTCCTCCATAATTGTAGGTTGCTGTTTGAAATGTTGCCTTCCTAAGGATTTCTTCCACATAGTGACTGCAAAAGAGTATTTCATTATTGAACAATACAGATATTTGACACTTCAAATGGTTTTTGTTGGCTTCTATGGGTCCTGTTGCCATAAAATCTGTCTTGTTTGGAGTGATAAGCATCTGTGAACTCTATGTCATTGTTTACTATACTACTTTGTTGCACATAATTGTCAACATATATGATAAAGTAGCCTTGGAAGTACTGAAGTCCCTCATATTTCACTGTGCAATGCAGCAACATGACAACTGTAATATATATGTGGGGGCAGGTCACTTATATCTGTTAAAGTGAATTCATCAAATTGCAAATTATGTCAAAATTATTTAATGTGATAGAATTCATAATAGTTTTGTTTAATAGCCGTGATAACAGAAAATGAAAGGATTCAAACTGTTTACCTTATATTCTCAATGATTGCATATTCTAAAATATTTCCTATGATTAAGTAAAAAGTATTTCCCTACTAAAATAAATTCTAAATTTTCTCCTGAACTCATGTTAATAAAATGACTTTGAATTTAGCATCTATTAAAATATTAGCTTAAAAATTTGTCTAAAAGTTCAAATATGTTGTTTTCTTTCAAATGAAGGCAATAAGTGGAAAGAGTTGCCAACACATACTGTCATGAGTTTTTAATCTTCTTGTTCAACATGCAGTTAGAATTAGTTTTTTTTAATAATTGTACTAAATCCCATCAGCAACATCATACAGTTGGTGACATAATGATAATTAATCCTTTTAAAGTTGTGTGTATTAGGAAATGTATTACACAGCTGTGTTAGAAATAATTTCAACGGAGAATAATCTCCAGTTTAGGTGGGAAATAAGCAGTTGAAAGGTAAAAGCTTGATCTGCTGGAGATACATATTTAAAGTGTAAAATAATAAAATAACAGCAGAAATAATGGATGTGAAGGACAAACTCCAACACAGAGTATGCAACAGGTTTATTTTATCTTAAATAATCACAAATGTCCACTCTCAGCACTCAGGCCAGTGTTAAAGTATGAAAATCCTTGCCATAAAGGTAGAGGTTATATTTAACTAGTATGCAGCTATACTTTATTTTTTAAAAAATTTGATAATGATAATAACAAATGACATTAACAAACCCATGAGATGTTACGGATAGTTTTCTAACAATGTAAGATAAAATATTAATATTTTCTGCATTTTGCAGATGAAAAACCCAAGGCCCAAAGAGTTTAAATAAATTTTCCAAGGAAATAAGTTAGTAGGTATGGGAACCAAGTTTTGAACAATAACCAAGTTATTACGACTACTGATCTGGATTCCTAACGATTACACCGTGGCTCTTCTTGCCAGAGCACATAGATCTAATATTCAGGCAGCCCACATCCCACCTCCACAGACATCTGTTGACTACTGATCTGGATTCCTAACGATTACACCGTGGCTCTGCTTGCCAGAGCACATAGATCTAATATTCAGGCAGCCCACATCCCACCTCCACAGACATCTGTTGTTCATAAAAAACATGACGATATTGGAAACAAATATCGTTTTGTGATTCCTCCTTAATTGGAATGTATAAATACTCCATAACTCATATTACCAATTTTTTTAATTAAATGAGCCACCTAAAGGGATTCCTCCATTTCAGTCAGTTCAAGAATTATCTGGACAGCTTATTAAAAATGCAGTTTTTCTAAGGAGATTATAACTAACCAGTTTTAAGGTTAGGCTCATGAATATACATGTTTAAATGATGAAAGGTAATTGTGAGGCAGGTGATCTATGTGTCACACCATAAGAAACATGGCCATCAAATTGATTTTAAAAAATCATTAGCAATTTCCTATTTTCCCAGCTAAATTTCAACATTCTCCAACTTAGAATGTTGCTTTTATAAAATATCACAATAGAGAGATAAAATTGACACAGTGATCTTTATTTCCTTTGTAATGTTGAATTTTAAGAATTTGCATTTATTTTTGAAGACATTAGTGGAAGGAAGAAAGGATTTACAAGATTCCTTATTATCCAATATTTACAAAAATAAAATATTATGTGCTTTTACTACTATTAATATTTATAGTAAACACACTCTCTTCCAAATTGACTGGTAATGTTCCATGTGGTGAACACTCTAAAATCATAAGTCCTTGAAGGAAAACAATTGTAGAAACAATGAACAAGAAATAAAACTGTTGTTTAAAGACTCAGACTTTGTTGCTGTTGGAACTGCATGATCACCTAGACCTTCCTGAAGGACACTGAAGTATATATTTCTCTCTCTTCTGCCTGAATGATTGTGGAGGATATTTGTCATTTTTTTTGGCTATCCCATCAATCAAATCCCAAGACCCTTCTTATACCACTCATTATTCCATTGGAATAGGGTAGTATTTATGGGAGGAGAGCATGGCCTTGAACTACAGAAACACAAGGGAATGTTCACCCTATCACAGCTCTGACACAGCCTGAGAGGTAGACAAATGTTTCAGTCTCAACATTTGGAAACTCTGTTTGGAAAACTTTGGATTTTGATTGATGGTGGATTGAGCTGTTTTAGATGTGACCCTTTGTAATATTAACTGCTTATAAACCTCCAGAATTCCTTTTTTTGAAAGAAAATATTTGCTTCATACTCCTGTAGCTCTAGTTTCATTACAGTCTGATGTTGAACAGTTTATGAAGGCACTAAATTGGTATGCTGCCTTCAGTTTAAATAATGAAGTAGTTGAAATATGTTCTAATATGTAATCAATAACTGGAGAACTTCATTATCATGTTTTGTTCTTGTTTATTATTGTGTGTTTGTACATATTGGTAAATTTTATTTAAAGAGGTTTTTTTTTTTAATTGAATACATTTTAATTTTTCTGGATACATGATTGCTTTTTGTCCTTCTCCTTAATTAATATTCTCTCTTTTTGTGTCTCTCCCTGACCTTTAAATGATGATTATCTCCTGGGATCTGTTTGTTTCTATTCTGTGTCTAACCCCTCTGTGTGATATACCTAAGATGCACGGCTTTAAATAATTTTTCTCCTCAATTCCAGACTCATATATCCAACCACCTACTCATTATATTTACTTGAGTATCAAATAGATACCTCAAACTTCATCTATGTTTTTGCAAACTTCACAATTCCTTATTTTACCCCCAAACACATTTCCCCAATTTTTTTCTCACCATTTATTTAGATATTTGAACCAAAATTCTAGAGTCATAGTGCAGCCCCCTCTTTCAGTCATACATCTTGCAGTGGATTGAATGCCTTCACCCAAAGTCATTGAAGCTTAATCCCCACTGTAACTGTTGAGAGTGGGAACTCCTATAATGGTAATTGAAAAGTGGGGCCTTGAAGAGGTGCTTAGATAGTGAGGATACTGCCATAATGAATGGTTTAATGGTGGTGATGGGCATGGTTCTGAGGGCTTTAAAAGAAGAAACCATGAGAAGTTCTCTCTCTCTGCTCTGCCATTTTCTGCTATGTGAGACCCCTGCATTGCTTTAAGCCACCACCAAAGAATACTCTTACCAGATATGTTCCCTCGACTTTGGACTTCCCAAGATTTGAAACTGTAAGCAATAAATTCTATTTTCTTACAAATTACCCACTTCCAGATATTTTGTTATAAGCAACAGAAGTGGACTAATACACCTCTTATCCTAGCTTGTCATCTGGTCCTATTAATAACAGCTTGGAGAATATACTCTAAACTCAATCACTTCTTAGTACTGCAACAGTAACCCAGACCTAGGCATCATTATTTCTCTTACAGATTACTAAAAAAAAAAAAAAAAAAAGAGCCTGCTAAACTGGTCTCCTATTCCTATTTCTATATCCCTCAGCATGCTCTCATCAGAGAAGCAACAATATAATTGTAAACATGAAAACATGCATGGCTACAACATGCATGTAAACATGCATGGCTACACGATGTTGCTATTCCCTATCTCATCCTTGCCACATACCTCCTCGATTACTCCTCTTCACTCCCAAAGGACTTCTTGATGTGAAGCTGCTAAAGACGCTATGTTCTTGCTCAGAGTTTTTGTATTTGGCCTCTGCCTGAGCAGTTCTTTCTCAGATATATGCATATCTTACTCTGTCACTTATTCAAGTTGCCAGCTCAAAATCTACCACCTTGGAGAGTTATTTTCTTACCATGTTATCAGTTAAGAAACTGTTTCATTAGAAATTAAAAAACACACACACACACTCAATTATCAGAGACTTAAAGAGAGGGCAGGGAACATCTTTCTCATGTAAATAGATTTCTGATAGTAAATTGTTTCTGGGTGAGTTCAGCTGCTCAGTGATATCATCAGGGACACGTAATTTTCTATTTTTCTTCTCATCCTTTTTAACATATTGACCTTCATCATCAGGTTTGTCCACATTATGTGCACAAGCTGTCTATTCTGTCTTTAGGTAGAATGCCCATGCCAAAGTTAGGAATACTGGGGAGATCAAGTTTAAAGACCAATTCTGTTTCTATTACTCACTTACCATATAGACATCATATGCCTAATCCTTGTTGAAGAGATAGAGAAAGAGAGAGAAAACCAGTCTCAGAAAATGTGAGCATTTATATCTGCTGTACTCTAAACAATGGCAAAAACAGCTGGAAATTGCTGTTTAGGACATTTCTGGTCTTGGTCATGTATCATCTCCGCATCTTGCTTTATCTTCTCATTAGTATTTATAACTTTTTGATTTTTTTGCTTACTTGTTTATACTTTGCTTACTTGTCTTCCCTACTAGTATGTGCTTTATTCATTGCTGTGCTCCCCACCATTTGGAATGATTCGTGAGATATAGCAGATGATAAATATTTGTCTAAATAAATAGTAAATGAATAACATTAACATTAAATTTTAAAAAGATGAGTTTACCCTTATATAACATTCATTGCTGTGCTCCCCACCATTTGGAATGATTCGTGAGATATAGCAGATGATAAATATTTGTCTAATTAAATAGTAAATGAATAACATTAACATTAAATTTTAAAAAGATGAGTTTACCCTTATATAATCATCAAAAAAGAATATTATAAAAATTTACAAAAGTTATCTACTATAAAGTTCTAAAACAAAGGAAGAGCTAGTAATGCTTTTTGTTAATGTCATGCTTTTGAAACCCCTTTTAATGCAATATGTTCTATTTTATTGAACATTAAAACAAACTATGCCATTTATTTTTGAGGAAATAAAGCATTCAGCATTTTTCTTTTTCTTTTTTCTCCTTTTTTAATACTCTATAAAGCATTTTCTCTATTATGCTTTGTATTTATAGGGGAAAAAATATTTCAGGGGCTACTGGTAAACAGAAACACACTTTGCATTTAGATTGAAATCTAAACTCTCTCCTTAGTTAACTTTGTGAAGTTGAACAAAATATTTGTCTCTGAGTTTGTTACGTCACAGATACTGTTACTGACAGACCAGACCAGGCTTGGCTTGCCCTCTCACATTAAATAAATGACTTGAAAGTCCAGGAGTTGGCACAAGGATTAGAAGGTTTATTCAGATAACTGGCATCTGGGAGATGACCAGGCTAAAATCATCCCGCCTTCTGATGCCTGTTCTGGGGTTTATAAAGAGGAAGAGGTGGGAAGATGAGGTAAGGGTCTTTGTTCTGAAGAAAAAAGCCAGGGGATGGGGGCGGGGGGAGTCTGGGGGCAGCAGATGGTCTGAGTCAAATGTCAGGGTCCCATGATGGATTGGGAACTTCAGTGTCACAGAGTCTGTGGTCAGCTTCAATTCTTTGATATTACCTCAAGGTCAGAATCCTCATCTCCTAGGGAGAGCTCAAGGGTAATAATCTTAGTAAAACATCATAAAAATACCTGACTTGTGTAAGTAACATAGATGCAGTTTTTCTTTAAGTAAGAGGGGGAGTTTACAACCAGCTAGGTTGTCTTGCAGCTCTCTTATATCTCCTCTTGTTCGCAACTGATTAGAGAAGTAAGAAAAATAAGAAACTTAGTTTCAGTCCTTAATTGTAGGTGCGCAACCTCTGAAGTAAATCAGCATAGGAGGCGGTAATTTCATCTCTGGGCAGTCTCTCAATTCTGCTAACCTCAAGGAACTGATGATTATCAGTTTCCAAGTTAAGGGCTGACCGGAAAGTTTTGCTTGGCCTTAGTTACTCCAAAGATGGTTGTTTTTCTGGCTAAGGTCCCTTTCAACATAATGAGAATAAATATGCCTAATTTATAATGTACTATAAGGAGGAGAGGAAGGGAGGTTGGGGATAATTGGGTGGTGAACACAGGGTACAAATGCAATTTTTGGTAATGGGTTTGCTGCCAGTATGAATCAGGCCCCCACATCATGGGCATGAGGGGCAACCCGGTTTATAGATGAAAGAGTCCTACATGTAAGTAAAAGGACTGCTATAAGATCCTAAAGAGGACCTTTATATAGTTGAAACCTTTTGGAAGGTGATTCTCAGTATACAGCAAAACTTAAAATCCACATTATTTTGTTCTCAAAAACAACTCTTCAGAAACACACAAATACCCAAGAAAATGAGTATAACTGTATAAATCACTGCATTATTTGCGAAAGAGATAAATTATAGGATTTTAAATGTCCGTCAACTGGGCAACTGGGGAAACCTTAAATTAGAAAATGAGTATAACTGTATAAATCACTGCATTATTTGCCAAAGAGATAAATTATAGGATTTTAAATGTCCGTCAACTGGGCAACTGGGGAAACCTTAAATTATAATGATCCCAGGATATGGAATAATATGCAGTATTTATGAAACACGAAGTAGTTTAGTATTTTCTAAAATGGAAAAAGAATGTTCATGATATATTTTAGAAAGAATAATAATATACAACATTCAGTGTAGAATTGTCTACTTAACCATGTGCCTGATTATGCTTTAAAAGCATTGCAAAATATCTGAAAAGGTGTAAAACCATAAACTGTTTACTTCTGGGCACTGGGATGGAATGTCAGTCAGGGGAGAAAAACCCTTTTACTTTGTGTACATCCATAATTTTCTTATAGTCATACTTATTAAAAGTTAGAATAAAAGCTATTTGTATTTTTCTGTATCTTGTATTCTTGATATTTTATTTTATTTGATTATACAGACGACATTTTCTGCTTCATTTTTAGCTTCTTCAGTATTCAGGGGAACCGTTAGCATATTATTGGGAAAAAAGAATTCTAAATAAATAGCATTTGAACTCTCTAGCAGTAATGACCTCACAGCTTATCTATGCTTTATGACATCATGTGATGACACTATTTTATCACCATTGAATTACTTCACTTTTATTGAATGACCCACTTTTATTGTGGGCCTATTTGTTGTTGCCGGATTCAACATTTGCTTCACTCAATATGTATTTACCCTTTCTACACTTAGTGAAATTTCTCCCTGTCTCTTCTGATAAGTTGTAAGTATGCCTAGTATAATAATATATAATACTTGATATTTGGTTGATTATAAAAATTAACATATTTATTGTTAGATATGTATATACAAATAGATAGATGGCAACATAATTAATAATCATTAACTTTGCTTCTACAGCAGTAGGTAAAATCAATACCATTACGGTATAGCCATACCTCTTAAACCATCATGTGGAATTTGTACATAACATTCATTCATACTTTATTTATTTTATATGACTAAAATGTCATCACCTACTAATCCCACAGTAGATAAATTATCTTCATCCTCTTGTGCTGTAGAGATTTTCAGCACTGTGTAATACAATGTTTTTCTATTTGTTTAGCACAAAATGATTGCAGTTGAAAATGTGTTGATACAATAAACTTTAAGAGCAGAGACCTATATCTCAAAGTGATATCCAATCTCAGGATGATATCCAATAACTCTTCAGTTTGTATATGGTTATTACTTCAAAATATATAGAATATAAAAATAATACACTTTGTTAGTTTGAGGAAAACATTCCTTTTATGTTCAGAAGGTATTCCAGGTGCCATTACTTATGTCTTTGAAGTGACATTTCAGAAAGAGGGAGAGAGGGAGAGAGACAGTACATGCTTCTACATATCTATGTTAGGTTATGCCATGTAACTAACAAATGCCAAGTCATTGTGGTTTAACATAAGTTTTATTTCTCACCCGAGTGAATTCTTATGTGGGCTGCATAGCCCTCATCCATCTTAGATTTATGTCATCTGGAATCAACAGCCTTCAGAATTCCAGCCAGCTAAGAGTTGTAGAGAGGGCAAACATGCTATTGGCTGTCTTGGGCCAGAATTTGGAACATATTTCACTGACCACCATTAGTTGTATGACCTACATTTCATCTCAAGAGAGGCTGACAAATGGAGAGAAACACATGGCTATTTGGTAAGCTTTAACTGTGTTTGCCATAACATGGCATTAATAAGGAAAGCTGTGATAGAGAACATTAACATCTAAATTACAAACAAAGATTACCAACTGGTTACACAAATTATTATGGAGAAAGCAAAACATGGGCAACCCCTGTGTTAATACAGATTATAGGCCTATGAGCCAGACAGACAATTTGTCACGTAAGTACAATAAAGGTAAGATGCATATCATCATAGTGGAAAACAAGGACCTGAGTCCATAGACTCTTAGCTATTATTTCCATTGCTCTTCCAGCCTGCCTGCCTTTCTGTGCTTCTTTCTATCTGAATTCTCTTTCCTTCTGCCTGAAAAGGTATCTTCAATATTTCAAACATAGACAAATTCTCTAAATTTTTTTTTTTTTGCAAATATTTATTTCTTAATTCTTCATAACTATTTTCACCAGGTACAGAATTATGCTACCTTTTTTCTTTCACATCTTTAAGTAGTTCATTCTATCATGTTTTCACTTCCCTCGCCTCCATTAAAATGTCACTTGTCAGTCTTGTTATTGTTCCTTTGCAGATTATGTTTTTTTTGTTTTTGTTTTTTCCTCATTCCTCTTATACTTTCTGCTTTTTTTTTTATGCAGCAGTTTTACTCTAATATGCATAGGTGTATTTTTTCTTCTTTCCTTCTTTCCTTTTTTTATTTTTTTCTTTCTTCTTTCCCTGCTTTCTTCCTTCCTTCTTTTATTTGTTTCTTCCCCCCTCCCCCCCCGCCCCCTGGTTGTCAGTCTTGTTATTGTTCCTTTGCAGATTATGTTTTTTTTGTTTTTGTTTTTTCCTGATTCCTCTTATACTTTCTGCTTTTTTTTTATGCAGCAGTTTTACTCTAATATGCATAGGTGTATTTTTTCTTCTTTCCTTCTTTCCTTTTTTTATTTTTTTCTTTCTTCTTTCCCTGCTTTCTTCCTTCCTTCTTTTATTTGTTTCTTCCCCCCTCCCCCCCCGCCCCCTGCCCAACTCATGTTGTGTGGAGTTTCAAAGCTCTTTATTTCTGTGAATCTGTATCTTTCATCATGGACAATTTTCAGCAATTGTCTCTTGAAACACTACTTCTGCCCCATCTCTCACTTCTTTCAGGGTTCAAATTACATATATATAGATATTTGTGCTGGATCCTAAATGCATTTAAATTATTCTTTAAATGTTTTTTTGTTTTTTCATTCCTGTGGTCAAGATATTTTCTATCAAACTGTCCTACATTTTACTATTTCTCTTTTTTCTACGAATAATCTGCTGCTAAACCTAGTTATCAATTTCAGTCATTGTGTTTTTTAGTCTTAGAATTTCCATTTCAATCTTTTTTTATACATTGCACTTTTCTGATTTAAAACTCCACCTTTTATTATATTTCTTTTTTATTCTTGCTTTCTAGATTATCTTAATCAGTCTATGTAAATTCCTTCTATTACCAACCAAATGATTGATTTTCAGGTATTTAATTATGTCTCTTCTAAGTCCTACTACTGTTTGCAAAGTTGCTGTGGCTGTGAGGGGATTGCTGTGCCCCCAAAACAGATGCTGGATCCCTCTGAAACCCTATTGCTGGGGCAGGCAGTGCTGGGTGGGCTCACTGGTGCTGCAGGAGTGTGTCTGTGCCCAAGAGAATCATGCAAGTCCTTCTCTACCTCTTCATGGCTGCACAAATTGCAAGGGCACTACACTACAAAAGGGGTGTTGCCAGCATTGGGTAGACACTCTGATTAGGCAGTTTTTTGGCTCTGTAAAATGTGTGCACCAATCCCCTTTCGGCCATCCTGACTGTAGCACCTGTGCTGCATTGGACTGCCTGTTTCTGGGGTACAGAACCCCATGTTCCACTCCTTTTTATCACCATGATTTAAATATTTAAATTATCTATCTAGCTTTCTATCTAGCTGTCTACCCATCTATCTATCTATCTATCTATCTATCTATCTATCTATCTATCTATCTATCTATCCCTGTGGGACTACCAAAATTTGTTTCCCCTTTTCTCTGTGCTCAGGATGGCTCTTCTGTCTGGCTCCTCATCTATATCTTCACATTTTTGTGTCTTACCCACAAAAAATAGATGTTGAGGAAGAAAAAAGTCACAACAGAATATTTGCTCCTGTCTGGCAGTTTATGCTTCTCTGGGACTTATTTAAGTCCAGTTTTCTTAACAACTTTTTTTTTTTTGAGACCGGCTGCCCCACGCTCAGCCAGTGAGCGGTGACCGGCCATCCCCATATAGGATCCGAACCCGTGGCGGGAGCTCTGCTGCTGCGCTCCCAGCGCTGCACTCTCCCGAGTGCACCACGGGCTCGGCCCTTAATAACTTTAATACCTTTTTTTGGTCAAAGAACTTTTTTCTCCATTCTGCTTTCGTTTTAATAAACCTTTTAATTTAAAATTATAAAAGTAGTGAATATAGTACAGAGAGTTCTTATGTGCCCATATCCCTATTATTAACATCATACATTAGTATGGTACATTTGTTAAAATTAAGAAACATTATTATTATTATTACTATTAATTATTGTTATTATCTAAAGTTCATAATTTATTCTTTAGGTTTTCCCTAATGACCTTTTGTGTTTCAGTTTGCCGTTTATGATGTTATGTAACATTTAGTCATCAGATCTACTTGGGCTCCTCTTGATTGTGAGAGTTCCTTAGTGTATTAGTCCATTTATGTTGCTTATAAAAAGTACATGAAATTGGGTGATTTATAAAGAAAATGAAACTTATTTGCTTACAGTTTCTGAGGCTGGAAAGTCTATAGTTCATCTGGTGGTGGTGACAGTGACCCAGGGGTCTCAGATTATAAGATGGTGGAAGCAGAGAGAACAGAGAGAGAGAGAGAGAGAGAGAGAGAGAGATACTCTCCTCTTCTTTTAAAGCCCTCAGAACTACACCCTGATGACCATTTTTAGTCCATTCACTACTACACAGTCCTATAATCCAATCATCTCTTCAGGTCTCCACCTTTCAATTACCATAATAGGATCTCCCACCCTCCTAATAGTCACAGTGGGGGTCAAGTTTCCAATACATAAAACTTGGGGGACACAATTCAAGCTTCAGTGAGTTTTGGGGGGATGTAATTCAATCTACTACACTCAGCAACTTTTACTTTCCTCCTGGCATATTTTTGGACTTTGTTGAGCTTTCCAAATAGTCCTTGGTAGCACCAATGATCTGCTTTATAATATACTCTATTTTATCGAGAAGGGCTTATGTACTAGAGCAGTGATTTTTCAAGATTTTTTTTTATGGGACCATAGTAAGAAATAATTGTTATAGAATACTCTTGTAATTGTCATGAAAATAGCCCATGTCATGTGCTGGATACCATACAACTATTTTTTTTTCTTTTAGTAATACACTTAATTCTTGCAACAACCCATTAATTTTTTTCAATTACCATCCCCATTTTACAAGGAAAACTGTAGTCCAAAGTTTTCAACTTGTAAGGAGCAGAATTTGGATTAGAATTTAGGCACAATGGATCAAGGATCAGAGTTATGTATTTGATGCAAATGTTTTGGTGAACAATTAGGTAACATATATTAAAGTTTAAAGGTTTAATCTCATTGGCCCAGCAATCCTGCTAATAGAGATTTATCATCTGAATATACTTGCTAAAAGTTATAGGTGTAATATTCAACAAAACAACTTTGTTTGCAATAACAAAACCCAGGAAGTGACCTTCATACACTTCAGTGGAGAACTGGATAAATGATTTGGAGTTCACCTATTCAATAGAAGACTCCAAGAACTTATGTGACAGTTTCTCCAAAATAGATTGTTACATTACAGTATGAAGTTCCTAGATAGGAAGATTTCACTTTGAAGAGATTGAGTGTGTCATCAGATGCATGAACTTTTGGAAGATTACATATATATTATTAAAACTTAATGACTTTAGGAGTGTGACTGGGGATGTATAGGCACATGGAAAAAATAAAGAATATATTGCTATTGAGGTGTGTATAAATTAGACAAAGTTTAAAGTCACAGTCTGTCAAAAATACCTTTCCATTACAAGTTCAGATAAAATAAATGTTTAGTTATGAAACACCTTATTTAAAAATTGTTAATGTAATTAGTACTTAACTGTATGTAATAGTCAATACACTGAGATATTTATAACTCAGAGATTCCTTGGAATTTTTTTCCTTTATAATATGCATATAATTACCATACATTGAGAATTTTTATACATAACTTATTTGAGTTGTTATCCATAAATCAAATGACTCTGAAACATGTGAAAAGGATGGTACAGACAGTTTAGTTAGTACCCATCTTAGTCCCTTTATGCTGTACTTACTGGGTAATTTATAAACATTAGACATTTATTTCTCTTAGTTTGGGAGACAGAGAAGGTCAAGATCAAGATGCCAGCAGACATTTGGTGTCTGCTTCCAAGATGGCAACTTTTTGCTGCATCCTCTAGAAGGCATGAATGCTGTGTTTTTAACAGGCAGAAAAGTCTGAAGGGCAAAAAGGGTCTCTCTAGTTCCCTGGAGACTTTATAGAAGAGTCCCTTACTGGAAAAAGACTATTACAAAAGCTGATTCTAGGATTCAATACATAAGATATGTAACTTTCTTAGGTCAGTGTCTGCCATGTAGTAAGGGCTGAATACAATTAATAATTTTCTTTCACTCTTCTCACATTTACTGTGGTTGCTTTACTTATTTTTATTTTTTAAATTTTGTTTCATTATGGTTATGCACGGGAACAATTTAGGTGATGTGAAGAAGTAGAGTGAATGGAACACTAATTATCTGACAGTTAATAGTTACATCTAGTAACTGCTGCAAGTGTCCCCTTGTATATTAACTATAACACTTCTTTGCAGATGATTGTTGCTATGAGGGGAAAGGATATTTCAGTTCCTATTGGTTCCTGTTTGCAATTTTTCTTCATGTCCCTATAAGTATAAATTATAATAATTATAAATGAGTTTGTCCTAGGTAATTTTAACTTAAGGAAGGGTTACTAAGGATATTTTCTTTATCAACTACTTACTGCTATCTGGCTGAGGAGAGGCTGCCGTGGTAACCTTAGGAATGAATAGGGAACAGTGAATCTAAGAAATGTGGTATTAAAAACAATAGTGGGACTTGAAAAATAATGTAATACCAAGTAAGAAATCATTCTATTAGCCAAAATTATATATTTATATGCAATTTAATTGCTATGTTAATGTTATTTTGTGATATAAATACACTTACCTTTTATACTTCAGTATTATGACATTTTCAGTGAAAAAATATCTATATTCATTCTCTAAAGACCATATTTCAATTTTATAAACATGAAAGTGATAGTCTTTTCCCCCCACTTCTTAGAGAGCTGGTTGCAAACAAAATAATATTTGTAACTACATGTTAATGATGTCAGTAATGTGTATCTTTGATTTGTTCATATGCTGTATCAAAAAATCAGATTTTTTTCCTTCAATACAGAAGTTCTTAATTCATACATAATGTAAATTATAAAGTACCTCTGTCTCCCATTATTTAGCATGATATTTAAAAAAAAACTACTGAACTCTGATACTGTTATACAGAATAAAATTAATGCAACTAATATTCTTTTCCACACTGCCTCTTTATGTTTCTCTACATAGCCAGCAGCTGAGCCACACAAAGGACATGTTTGACAGATAAAGAACACAGATGCCAAAGTCTTGAATAAATTTTTTAGCATTAACATCTGTGTCTGTGCAAAGCTCTTGGCTGCTTTCTTAATCTGATGCTTGGATGGGTCTGTTAGGTCTGTTGACTTCACTGCTAACTATGCTAATATCTGTATAGCAGGCTCTGGTGACCTGCCCAGGAAATCAGGCATTGATACACCATTTGAAAAGTCTTGTTCCTGGGACTGCACCTTTACTGTTGCCCTGAATGACCTACATCCACAGGAAATTGTCCCAATGTTATGAATACCACCCTAAAGAAAAACATTGACATTTTCCACATGGGAGTAAAGAATTAATGCAAAGCATCCTTTCCTAGGAAAATCTCAAATCAATGTTCTGTATCTTTGGATAATTTGTATTTCATATTGCTTCAAAAATAAATTACTATAAACCACATTTATTTCAGTATTCGGAAATTACCTATAATTCCTTAATAAAGTACTTGAATACAACCCAATTAAATTTTAATAGAATTTCTTTTCATTATCAGAAAATCATGTATATCACTTTTGGAGATACAGGATATATATTCCAAATTTTGATCAATCAACTTGATCAGGTGATATGGAGATGTTTTAATATACTCTGAAGATCCAAATGATCCCCATACAGTAAAAAAAAAATTTTAAATATGTAATATTCGAAGGTATTTAAAAAGCTTGTAGAAAAATATAATTTAAAGATAAAACTAATCTTTCCATAAACTTTTTGAAGTACTCATATAAATATAAAAATATTTACCCATTTTTCTTTTAGAATGTGCTTAATTTAGTAAAAATTTTAATAATATGTAAATTAACAAAGTTTTTTAAAAATTTTGGTTGAATTCAAGATTATGTGTAAGCTGCTGGGAGCTATATAAAACTATTTATCAAAATCTCTCAATGCTTAACAAGATACAAAAAGGATGATCAATATTACTGGGCCAATTCAGGACAATTAATATGTTCTTAAATACTTAACTATCTGGTTTTGTACTCAGAATAAATAGAGCCTTCACCTAATATTTTTGTTTAGGCTTTTATTTTCTTTTGTGCTATGTATTCCTTCTGTATTTTCTATTTTCTTATTTTTAAATAGTAAACGGAGTTTTATTGATTTTATTCTGTTTTGAAATAATGATTATACAACAAAAACAATACAAAACATAAAAGAAAACACGCACACACAGGTTTGTCCAGAGCAAAAGATACCACTCTGATTTTGTTATGTCCCACAGGTGTAACAGGTTTGTAAAATATTTTTTTATACTATGAAGATTTTTATGAGCACACACTTGTTTTTTTCTAAACACATATCCTTACCATTTCATTTAACGCATATGTAAAAAGTTATTTTTCAAGTCTAAATTTTAAAAAAAGCACACAGTGATTTAGGTGAATATGTATACCTTCACCTAGTTCACAAAGACTAATTATACTTTAGCGTTAGTGCTATTCAAATTGGTTTTTGTGTGTTTAAGTTATTTGAAAATATTGTCTTCCAAAGTGTGGAGAAATCATTTGGATGACATTGTAAGCTCCTTATGCCAAGGTGGGAAATTTTCTTCCAAAGACAGCATCTGGTTCTTTGGCAAAATCCATTGGTAGTTTTTCTGCACCTCTAGGTCTGTTATATGGACGGCTGCTTTTGAGGACCATTTTTCTAGTTTACTGAAATGAAGGACTATATAAATCACTGCAACATTCTGTGATGCTGATTTAAGTACTAGTTTAGAAACTAAGGCTCCAGATATGAGATAAGCATAACATTGATGTCTGTATGCTGATACACTCCTATGAACATCTGTTTCTGCGAATGCCTGTGACTGCCTAAATGTGCAAGATGAATAAGTATGTTAAGTGTTGAATACAAAAACATTTTTGCAAGTAATTAATATTGTCTGAAAATGTATTCTTCACACATTCAGAAGTTAATTAATTAAAAAGTATCAAACAGAAAAGAGTTGTTCAGAAGCTGCTATTTCTGCTGGTAATCCTATTGATGAAGTGAATAGAAAAAATTTCCCTTGATATGAGGTAGTATTAACATTTTATCATATTTCCGTATTTTCAAAAAATACCATATGTGAATATGATTCTTTAGAATACGAATTTGTAATCAATACGGCACTTGTAAGGCAGAATTATTTTCTCTTTGGGTAATTACAATTAATGTAATTCACTAATTTCTAAAAATGATAAGATGGCATGCAAAATAAAGGTTAATTTATTAATATCTGCCCTCCTCCCATCCGCTGCCTTTTTGTTTTTGGCAGTTAACTTTGAACTGTGTACTGAGTTAAAAATAAAATGAAAAATAATGTGAAAGTATATAAGCATAGTTTTGGAGATATTTTTATGGTGATAGTTTCCTTCACTTAACCTTTTATCTGTAGTCACTGGCTTTTTCTCTGCAGGAGCAATTTCTCAGTTCCCTCATAAACTGATTTACCCTTTATCTATTCAGTGTCTTATATTTATCATAAACTATTCTCAGTCCTGGAGATAAAAATTGAAATATTGTGGTAACCTCAACGTAAAGGAACATTCACTTTACAACGTTGATACAGAGATTGGGAAAAGAGGAAACTCGTAGAGAGGATAACTTCAAAGAAAAGTTAAAACATAATATAGTTAAGCAACAAGTTATAGTTTGATCGTTAAGGGTTTACAGATGATCAGCTTATTTTTCCTTGATAACCTAGGGAAAGTTTTAAGGAGGAGGTGCTATTTGACCGGAGTCTGAAAAATGAGTTAGAGGTTTTCAAGGAAAGAAAAGTTTGATACAATATCTGAGAAAGTTGGAAAAATAAGTATAAAGGGAATGAGTTGTGAAAGTTTCTGATTTTCTTAGAGAAAGTCAGTTTTCTTGGTAAACACACACACACACACACACACACACACACACACACTTCCCCCACCTCCCCCACCTCCCCAGGAGAAGTTCTCAGTGTAAAGGTAAAAGAATGACATAAATTCAACTAAATATACAGAAGAACAGAAATCAGAGCCTCACCTGCTGGCAAGATCTAAAAGAGTTTATGATTTAATATTGGATATCTCTGTGGGAGACAATTAGATGTCTAACACAGTTTCCTTATTATCACTTGTTGCCTTTGCTTATCAGAAGAATATGTAATTGTTGCACTGTCTTCTGAAAGGGATAATTTCTCCTAAGGAAGTATAGAAGACACATTTTCTAGGTTCAGAGTAACACTGTGATTTTGGCTAAGTCTTTTAAATTCTCTGGGCTACAATTTCTTAATTTGAAAAATCACTATAATTATAGTAGTTTGTGGCAGATATTACCAGAATTAAATTGAGAGATATTTGCAAAAAACACTTTTAACATAGCACATGTCTAATAAAAGTTATATATTATTTTTAGTATCAAACAAAATGTATGTCAGAGCTTTCAGTTCATCATATGCCAAGCTTTGGATTTTAGATTTCTTTTATTTCCTGAGATGATGCACTGCAATACTCCAATCTGCCATTATGCACTTTCTCATCTGTGGATTTTGACTTGAATCAAGATAAAGTTTACTTTTTTTAATTTGCAGCGGCTAGTAGTACCTAATTTCCTGATCCATCACATATGCTTTTTGTAACCTAATCACAGCTTCCCAAATTGGATGTTCTGATACACCGATGGCTCAATATTAGGAAATAATATTTGTAAAATTTAATAGCCATTTATAAAATTAAACAAAGCCTTTTAGAATAGAAGGAGCATATAGTGGAGGAAATAGTATAATTTTAATCGCAACAATAATGACAAAAGTAAAATGAGAAATAAAGACAAAATGTGTTGTATCTCTGAAGAATGTTGTGAAACTATAGAGAGGAAAAGAAAGTTGTTTTAAATAAATAGGCATTTTAATTTATGGTCTTGAATGGAAAATAAAAATCAATACTATGAAGATACGAGTTAGTATATTAAATAAATGCAGTCCTCAAATCTATCCAACCAGTCTTTGTGTATGTAACTTGACTAAATGATTTTATAGTTCATATAGAAAAATTTACATGAAGCTTCTGAAAAATATGAGATTTTATAATGTACTAACTATATTTTTTAAAGCATCCACATTTACATTTGGTAGAGTTGTTTCACTGTTCCAAATTCTTTGATCCTTCCTGTAACCTTGTCCTTTGTCATGTAACTTCATAGGGGCCTGGCACTCCAAAACTGGGTCCAACCTTGAATTGCTTTGGCCAACCTGTTCTTAAATGATGTGGCAAAGCAAAGGCTCATAAAAGCTTTTTCATGTTTCTGTTTTAATTTTTGTGATCTGAAATCACTAAAAGACTGTGCCTGGGCTAGCCTGCTGCAGGATGAGAGACACGTGGAGAAAAACTAAGTGGCAGAAGTTCCTCTACCTGAACCCAACCTAACTAACCAATAATCAATCTCACTAAACATGAGCAAGCCCAGCTGAGACAAGGAAAATCTACTCAACAGGGCTCTGCCTAAATGGTTGATCAGCAGATTTGTGAATTTAAAAGTTTTAACAATTTTACTGAGGTATTATCATTTGTCATTGAGTTTCTTCATGAAGTGTGTTATTGTGTGTGTGTGTGTGTATTGCTATTGATGATATGCTATGGCAGCAAAACATAAAATATGTAGATTTGAGGGAGAGGAAGAAAGGTTGGCAGATGAAGAGACTATTATTGTACAAAGATCAAAAATTGTTAAAAGTTCAGAAGCCTGGAAAAAGAGCAAAGAGACAAGTGTGTGAGGATAGGAGAGTGGTGACCCATGTTATGTGTTGGCAAAATTTTTAGTAAAACAGAAGATAGAAATGGATATGAGCAAAGGGATTTCCAGAAAGAATATACCTCTATCATGCAACGCTGTTTCTTGGGAACACTGACCAATGTTATTGGTAAATTTGCAGTGGTAAATTTACACACTGTGATACTATGAAGTGGTTAAAATTAGTGTTAAAAAATGGGTATTTATTTTCAGTAGACGATCGTGTATGTTATCATTAAGAGAAAATAGATTACCAAGTGCTTAGGTTGTATTATTCCATTTTGGTGGGCAAGTACTATTTGAGGAAGGGAGAGACTTGAAGGCAGAAGATGTGTTTTAGTTGTCATGCATTATCATAAACTGGCACTGTCTTTTCTCACACTATTTCCTCATCTCATGTACATTCTTATGGATTCTTTAGAGATGTAGACTATTCACGTTCAATTTTTTGATGCATTTGAAACACTGACAAATGGATACCCAGAAGAACTGAGAACGACTAATATATATTTATTTTTTGAGTATCAATATATTGTTGAGTATCAATATATTGTTTAATTTTAAGGTTGCTGAATAACTAGTTGAAGGTGTTATGGCTTTGAAGTTAAAAGAACTGTTTGAATTATGAATCTGCCTGTATAGACTGAAATCTGGGCATAATAAACATTCAAACAATTTCTTTCTGGATAAAATGGGCATAATAATGTCTATTATTTTAAGATGTTGCAAGGATTAATTCAACATTATATAAGCTTTTTTGGTGTAATACTGTCTATTATTTTAAGATCCTGCAAGGATTAATGCAACATTATATAAACTTTTTTTGGTATGTGTTGATATGCCTATGGATGTTAGTACGAATATACAGATAGGAAAATAGATAGATGGATACATAGGTAGATAAACATTATAGATCCCTATATAGAAAGAGGGAGATAATACAAACTCATTGTACTAGCCTGATGCTGTTTTTCCAATCAATTATCTGTAAATAGTTTCCAACTCAAATAAAAGAATCTTTATTTCAAAAACCTAGGTGTATAGTTGTCCTTATTTTCCAATAAATAACTGTTTTTGTGTTAGAATTTCTCTTTAATCAGGAAGACATCAAAATTCAGGTGGTAGACAATTATGAATGAGCAAAGAAAACTCAAGTAGACTAGCCCTAGGCCATAATTTTCTACATGATTTGAAAGAATATGGTCTGTCTTGATTGTGAGATTAATGTATAAACATTTATAAAGATAATTATAATTATCAATTCATTGGGATTTATAAGTATTATCTGGAAAGATGCTTCAGTGAAAGAAGAACCTAACAAATTTATCTCATCTCATTACAGTATTAGGGGAAAAAATAAAGCTTAAGAGACAAAGAAGGTTTAAATATGGCAGAAAAAGTGCATTTAAACAGGTAATCTAGAAAATAATAATCTTGATAAATAACAGAGTTTCAAATATCCTTTATTGTATACATGTCTTTGGTTTAAATATTGACAAATGTGGACATCATCATTTTAATTTTTGTGTATAGTGTGAACAACTTCAAGGATTAAGGCAATCAATTGTTTTATTTAAGTAAACCCTTGACAAATTTTAAGAGCAAAAAAATTTTATTTTGGTTGGCATAATAACATGTGCATTAATTTAATTTCTAAATCATTTCATAAGACATTCTTTAATTCAATAAATTGTTTTCCCCTTGAATGTTCTTCCTACACACACACAAATGATAACTCTGTGAAGTGACAGATATGTTAATTAGCTTGATTGTGGTAATCATTTCACAATATGTGTCCATATCAAAACATCACATCGAACATTATAAATATATACAATTTTTACTTGTCAATTATATCTGAATAAAGATAAAAGAGTATTTGAGAGGTCAAATTCAGGAGCATTATAGTTCTATAGTGACACTTCATAGCATCTACATTAAAAATCATTGCATTATTAATGTATTCAATATGAAATAATTAAAAATGTATATATGCTTTATGAAAAATGTTTATGATTGCTAGGATGTCTATGCTAACATTATTTAATACTGAAAAAATATGATGAACTAAAATATTTTCAGGTGTTTAATGAAAATGTACAGTTAACAGAATTTTACTAGTCCTGAAACTTAAGAATTTTAATTCCACTTGTGTTTTTCTACTTTATAATTGATTATTTTTAACATTCTTTATAAATAATAATAGCAAACAACAAGTGCCTAATTAAGCATTTTACATATGAGCACTCATTTACTCATCACAATAACTAATGAGGTAGATACTATAATTCAATCCTCATTTTGCAGATGTGAAAACTGAGACAAAGGGATGTTATATAACTTGCTGTAATTTGCACAGCTAAAAAGTAGTAGATCAGGGTTAAAACCCTATCAGGCTGACTCCAGAGTCTATGTTATTGTCACTTACACTATTACCTGTTGATGGATTACAAATAATCATTTTTGAGGTTATCCCCATAATAGAACAAAATCCAGGCTTAGAAAAAGTTGTCTTGAAGAATACTTGTAACTTGGGAAGAATACTTTTATATTTAGAGAAAATCTTAGGTCCTGAAACACTTCACTTTTGAAACACACATATGAAAATCAACAACACATGAAAATCCTAGAACCAAAAAACAAAAATAAGTATTCAGTTCTATACTCCTGAATTTGTGCTTTTTATTTATTTATTTTAGTGTATGTTCTCTAGTTATTCAGGAAAAAATAATGATTTTTAATCCTGATGTGTTCACTGATTTAGAAAATATGAAGTGATTGCCTTGGAAAATTATTTAAAACATCATGTAGTTTATGTTCTGTGAGTTTTCTTAGTGATATTCTTGTCATGTGTTCATAAATAATTATAAACTTAACAGTGAAGAGGAGACAATACAGTAAATCGTTACTTTAAAATAACACTCAAAATACATGCAATAGTATTGAGAAATGGCAAATATTGACCAGGGGAGTGATATTGTACAATTTCATCTTCTAGAAAATAAAGAAAAATAAAACTGCATTGGAAATTTTTTTGGCCCCCTATTTCTACCAAAGTAGTTTTATAAACCACTTTTCCTAATTGAAATTATACTTGTGTTTTTCTGTTCTTTAAAAAGAAACGTTAGTCCTTCAGTCCTAACCTTACTAAAATTTTTAAATCTTCATGAGGAATTTTAAACTTTAGTAAAAATTTAGAAATATCAAATAATTCTAACTTCCACTTTATATTAAGCAAGCTGAAGGGAGAATATTATTTTTAGAAAAGTTTTATTTTTGCTTGTTTACTTGGTGGTTGTTATTATATTTGGTAGCAAATAAATGGGAATAAGGGAAATAGTATACTGATTTGTGTAATAACTCATTACAATAATGTGTCTCAGAGAATGTTAAAGGGCAATGACTTTGACACCTGGCAACTGACATATATGACATTTTTATTACAAGCAGGCCTTCTGGATTCATTTGTTTGCAAGGTTCTTCATCAGATACAAGATATCTTAAATTTATTAAAATGGTCTTGCATTATACTTGATTACACTCTTTAATTATTTTATTTTGAAATGAAAGAATAAGCAGTAACAATGGCTATTTTTGACACATTCAGGTTCTAAATGAGTATGAAAATGATTTCTTTACTTCCTATAATTCTGATACAACTTCACTACTACATTGCAAACAATTTTTTAAATTACCAGTATTGATGAACAATGATCTTTTCATAATTTTATAATAATAGAACTAAAAATAAATATATTAAATGCATTCAGATGGTGCTGTATGGAATTCTCATTGTTTCTATGGTCAACCCAGTATCAGCCAACACAATGTCTTAGCAACTAGAAAATAATTATGATCTTTTAAAAATCATAGCAATTCATAATCTTCAACAAAAACTCTGGAAGAAGCCAACTTTCATAAAAGATTCATACTATGGTCTCATATCTTTGAGTAGATAGACAACAATATAATGACTATGCATTCCTGAAATGCTTGGTAATGTCAAACCCTATCTTTCATGGTTATGTCTGTAAGAAAAGTTACAGGTATGGGTATGCTACCTTTTCCTAGACAAGATTTGTAAAATTCATAATGTTTGGTTGAAAAATGTATTTGGATATTTAATTTGTTGATATACTTTGACTATTATTGATATGGCTTATCTAGATATATACAAGCAGGTGACAGCAGTGAAGAGGAGGCATTGGTGATACAAAATTGAGAGATAAGGATAAATGCAATTTAGTAGAAATAATATGTCTTAGTAAGCAAAATATCCAGTGCTTAATCCCTACTCCAAAAATTACTAGCTATAAGAGTTTAAGTAATTTATTCCAGTATTTACAAGAATAATAAAGTTGGAATCATACCAGGGGCCTTCAAAAAGTTCATGAAAAGATTCATATATCTTTTCAATCCGCTTTTTGTTTCTGTTAGGTGACAGTCACAAATGATTAATCTCATTCACATTCAAGTAAATCCAAGCTTTATCCTTACCTAACTAATATATCTGTTTTACTTTCTGGCAGTTGTTTTCTGGAGGCTTTACTAAGGTCTGCCTGAATGAATCTCTCCATCAGAGTCACAGAAAAGACAGCTAGCATGTACAATTCATCCACACTTTGACCCTACTGTTGAGCCTCTTTTTGTGGCAATAAAGCTCTTTGGTTTTCATGTGCTGATTCAGGTTTTGTCCATGTCTGCTATTTATATAGCTGGCATGTATCGCCCATGTGATGACAGTGAAGATCATAAGCTAATTTTTATAATGTGACTTTCCAAGGAGTAGGACAGGGAAAAAATTCTCTGTAATATGTCAATCAACTCATAATCTGTTTTTTTGTTTTGGTTTGGTTTGGTTTTTTTGGTCACTTTTGTCTTTCTGTCTTAAGAATTACTAGAACTGAGTTACACATTGTCAGGCTACTGGGTTACAAGACAATGGGGCTAGGTTGGGTTGGTAGCCTTTTTCAGTTCTGGTGTTAAGAATTTGTTCATATCATTTCCTGTGATATTATCTTGACAATTAATATAATCCTCTTGACAACTGATATACTGCTTTTGTAAATTAATTGACTGTAAAAATTTATCAAATGTACATACTCTAGGGATATCTTAGTGAAATATGTTCTCTATCAAAAGGGAGGGAATTAGTTAATAAAAATTGAAATTGATTTTGTAAAACTTGGAAACAAGAGAACTTCAATTATTTGTGTTACAAATATGAAAGTTTAAACATCCGTTGGAATGAGAATACAGTTAGAATTGAAAGGATTGCTGCTGGCTTAACTTTTTAAAAAAGTAGCTTTGTCGAGATATAATGCATATACCATACAATTCATCCATTTAGGCTACACAAGTTAATGGCATTCAGTATATTTAGAGAATTATGCGTCTCCATCGCCACAATCAGTTTTAGAACACTTTAATTACCCCAAAGAAAGCCCCAGACCTCAGCGAATCCTCCAGAAACAACTGCCTAATCCTCCGATTTCCCCATCTTCCCAGTCCTAGGCAACCACTAATCTACTTTCTGCTCTATAGATTTATCTGTTCTGCATATTACATACAAACAGAATTATAAAATATGTGGTCCTTTGTGACTGGCTTTTTTAAATTTACATAATGTTTTCAAGATTCATCCATGTTGTAGCATTTGTTTTAATTGCCAGCTATTTTATTACATCAATAAAATGTATATTTATACATTTATTAGTTGATGGACATTTGGGTTGTTTTCACATTTTGCTATTATGAATAAGGCTGCTATGAAAATTAATGTACAAGTATGAACATATGTTTTCATTTCCTTAGAGTATATACATAGGAGTGTAATTGCTAGATCATATAATAGCTCTATATTTAACAGTTATGGAACTGCCAGACTGTTTTCCAAAGTATCTACATCACTTTACATGTCTACCAGCAGTGAACAAAGGTTCCAGTTTTTTCACATCCTTGTCAACTCCCGTTATTTTCTATCCATTTTATGATAGCCATCCTAGTGGATGTGAAGTGATATGTCACTGTAGATTCATTGCAGACTGGAAACTCTTGACATCCCAAAAAATCAGAAGTAGAACTCTCCCATGCCTTTTATTTTTCTTCTTCCTTTTCTGAGGAAAAATAAACAAACAAACAAAAATCTCAGAAATACACTCAAATGGACCTAGTCAATAAGAGAGGAAAAACTCTGTGTGACACAAACATGGTGTTAGCAATCCCTAAACTTCAGCCACTGGAAGCAATCACCATCTGATTAGATGAGTATTATAGACGGCATATAATGTAATAGCTATAAAATCCAACATTATTACCTATTTGCCTCAATAGGTAGTGAGGTTTATAAATTTGTTCTGCTTTGTGAATGTGAAATATTTTCTAAACAAAATGATAGGGGGCCAAGCCTGTGGCACACTCGGGAGAGTGTGGCGCTGGGAGCGCAGCAGTGCTCCAGACACGGGTTCGGATCCTATATAGGGATGACTAGTGCGCTCACCGTGCTCACTGGCTGAGCGCGGTGCGGCCGGTCTCAAAAAGGACAAAAAAAAAAAAAAAATGATAGGTATAAATCTGTCCATCTCCAAATAATTGTACCTTAACTTTTTTTTTTTTTGTTAAATTTTTATTTTGTCAATATACACTGTATATGATTATTATGGCCCATCACCGACACCTCCCTCCCTCCTCCCTCTCTCCCCTCCCCCCCAAGAATGTC
>NW_007740042.1:31335-32417 GCF_000696425.1 Galeopterus variegatus
CCTAAGCCGGCCTTCTCCACCCCCACCCGAGAAAATGGAGGCAGCTTTGATGTGGGCGCCTAGCCTGGTGTGGTGGGCGGGGGCCGGGCATGCGGGGAGCAGTCGGGCTTTGCCCCGCAAGTGGGGCTGGGCTGGGTGTTTCTAACAGAGGTCATGGAGTTGGGGCGGTCTGGCGCGCTTCACTCCACCTCTGTGGAATCCTTTGCTGGCTTTCCTGGCCTTTGATGACTGGGCTTGGGTGCTCTCAGGAGTCCTCCTCTGTGTCGGCCCCAAAGCCTCGAACCTGCTGCCGCTTGTTTGTCGATGTAGGATCGTTGTTGAAAGAATTATTCGCCTTTTGTTGCTCTTGGAAATGCAATCAATACTCTGGTATCACAGCGCACGGCTCACAGGATCGCGCTGTCTCCTGGCACGGCCGCTCCAGACCCATCGCCATCTGGTTTTCTAAGGCATATCAGGAAGGAGTCTTGAGGCTTGTTCATGTGTTCATGGCTGGTGGAGGCTATGACTGCCTCCTGTACTGTAGCTCCAGCTGGTTGCGTAATAAGTTGTACCTTAACTTTAATATAATTCATATTCTGAATGACAAAGCCTAAAATGTATATATATATGAAATTACAGTATTTTCATGAATAAAAAAGATTAACTTCCCTAAGATTAGTTTTTAAAAATGCTCGTGCATTAAAAAAATTTTCAAGCCATTGCTGAAGCTCTAACTCAAATCTATATTTATATATACATCTATATGTATATATATGTGTGTGTGTCTATGTATGTATATACATAGACACACACATCTATGCATTAGTTGACCTTGGTCTATAAGTTACAAAATAAGAAGTGACAAAATTCAAGTCAGGCAGCCAAACAGTAGAAGAAAATGCTTGAAAAGCTTCTCTACTTTTAGCAAGATTTAAAACTTTAAATAATTGGTATATAGAAAAAAATATAAACATATAACAGATTTCATAAAGTAGTAAACTCAAGATTGTCTGGAGCCATGGAGTCTGGCTGTTGCTTTCTCAGGGTCATGAAGCCCTGCTAATAGCCTTCTCACACTAAAGATATAAATGCTGTGACCT
>NW_007740043.1:0-678 GCF_000696425.1 Galeopterus variegatus
AAAATAAAAATATAAGTGTAGTTTGATGTCACTATTTCACTAAAAAAGTCAGTGTTTATCTCTTCAAGTTTACTTATTCATGCTTTTCCCACCAAATTCTGAAAATCCAATTAGATATCTGTGTCCAAGCATTAAATAATCTGCCTCTACTTTATATATATTTTTCATTTCTGTCTTACTTACTCTGTTTTATCCTGTTCTCCTCTGAAAATATTTTAATATACAATTTCTCCCTTCAACTCTGTTTAATATACTATTAAAACTTTATGATCATAATTTCATGTACCATATTTTTAAAATCATATTTCTATTTAGTTCTTTTTTTTTTAATCACCATGATAAAATATCATGATTCCTGATTAGATGTGAATTTTTTTAAATTTTTGCACCTTAAACATATGGTGTGTAGTAGATTTACAGTATGCATCCAATNTTGTTACTTTATTTTGTTTGGAGGGGTGAGATCTAACTTTTTTTAAATTTATGTTTTGAATTAAAATTTAATTGATTATAAATATTGATGGTGTACAGAGTTGACTGTCGGTATTTGTGTACAGTATGTGATGATCAAATCAATTTGTTAGCAAGCTTATCATTACAAATTGTAATTGTTCTTCGTGTCACTTACCCAATTACTTCCTAACTCCCTTCCCCTTTCCCTTTGTTCTTGAATGATAG
>NW_007740043.1:2836-3078 GCF_000696425.1 Galeopterus variegatus
TATGTTATCCTATTCTATTGATAGTCTAAATCTATTGCGTGGTGGAAATTATCTATGACACCATTACCAGAAACCACAAAGTTTAGTCTTTTAAGTTTGGTTTTAAAATGTTCTTTAATAAAATATGAATGACCTTCTCAATCTAATTTGACCATATACTTCTGAATCTAAGGTTATTTATCTCTTTCACATGACAAACAGCTAGGCTTTTACTAAATGTCCTTTAGATCCTCCTTGATAAC
>NW_007740043.1:5165-5774 GCF_000696425.1 Galeopterus variegatus
CATGGTCAGTGATGTGTTGGCAGGATCAAAAGTGTGGCAATTCTTACCTTAGGCTCTAGGAGATCTTGATCAACTTCCTTGAGCCTCTTACGTTGTAAAATTTCCATAAATAGCAAACTAGTCCCAAGATGATGAAGGACATGAGGAGCGTTCCACACTGGCACAATTTTGGTATGAAGCAAATTATTCCTAGCCTCTAGGACTGTAAGCGGAGCCACATTAGGTGACATGTAGATTTTTTAAAATTAATGATTTTTCTTTTAAGCCATCGTTTTGGCCCAGTTTTAAGAAAAGTGTTTGCAGCAATAGCTAACAGTAATGTTGATAACACATATATGGACACATAGTTTATAACAAAGTTGGTGGGATTCCAGAACAAAGGGATAACAGATTTGTTTTCCAGTAAATAGCATGGGCAAAGGAATATTAACATGGCAAATGTAAAGTAATTTATGAATGTTGGTGTTGACTATAGCTCTGCTATGTTGGGTTTGACCAAGATTGGCTCAACTTCACATATGTTTTCATTCCAACACCTAGATGGAAGGAAGACTCACTATTGCTGATATGGTGGCTCCAGGTGGAAGGCATGAGCCTAAGGAGAAAAAA
>NW_007740043.1:7753-8187 GCF_000696425.1 Galeopterus variegatus
ATCTCAATAATCAGAAATATTCAAATTAAAGCTAAAATAATATATTTTTCATAGAGCAAATTGGTTAAAATCATAAAGTCTGATAATACTAAGTGCTGTTGAAGAAGAGGGTCATTACTTTAGAACTAGTAAGCATTGCTATTATGAATATCAATTGATATGACCACTTTGATAATTTGATAGATAATTAAATGCACGATATTTTTAGGTATAAAGTCCATTTTACTGAGGATTTGTGTGAGGTACAAAAGTTTATAAGCCTAAAACTGAAACAATCCAATTGTTCATCATAGCAGACTAAATTAAAGAAAAAATTGGAATATTTATACCAATATTAAATGGAAATACATGACAAGAAAATATAAATAAACAGAAGATGAATAATCTATAAAGTTATAACCCTTGCCTATAAATGTCAGATAAATGGAATATAT
>NW_007740043.1:8349-9155 GCF_000696425.1 Galeopterus variegatus
AAAAAAAAAAAAAAAAGAAAGAAAGAAAGAAATGCTACCATTCACAGCACCATGGATGGACTTTAAGTAAGTAAACATGGAAATGAACAGGGCAGAAGACACAACAATTACAATTCCTTGATTTTGTTAAGACAAGTGAACAGATATGATTTTGACAGGGGGAAAGCAGGTGATAGGGTGAGAAAAAGTAGGTATTGGTAAACAGACATGAAAATCAACTTTATTATATATTGATAAATTAAAATAAAATAAATAAATACATAAATATTTTAAAAGAATTTTTCAATAGATTCTAAATTAAAAATGATGAACTCAGAGAGAAAAGCAAATGCGACATTTTGCAAAGAGCTAGATTTGCATCATAAATAACAAAATAACTATTGGACATTACAAAAGTGGGAAATGAAGTAAACTGATTATACGTTTTAAAATATAATACATAATCTATAATTAATGGCTTATATAAGATTAATAAATAAGGAGAGTATTTTAAAATTTTACTAACTGATAAAGACCAACTTAATGACAACAATGACTCAGAGAGGAGACCCNTCTGGCCATCACATCATGGGAAGGAAGGGTGACAATTAGCTTTGTATCTCACAAATATTCTCAATAAATAAAGTAAATCAATCAATCAAATAAATACATAAATAAAAATTAAAAGCTCTGTACAGCAAAAGAAACCATTAACAGAGCAGAAAGACAACCAACAGTGGGGGTTAAAATATTTGCAAAATATACATCGCACAAAGGATTAATAACCAGAATATACAAGGAACTCAAACAACTTAGCAAAAAAAAAA
>NW_007740043.1:11187-11700 GCF_000696425.1 Galeopterus variegatus
TGAGTAGATGTGGATATAATTTACTGATAAGGAAAAGACTCTTAGGAAAACTAAGTTTATGGTAAGAATGAGGGATCTAAAAACACATTACACTAATCTTCATCTTTTTATCATACACTAATGGACATAAGTAGTGTTAGAAGAAAATTGATTTTTTTCTTAATATTCAGCATTATTTCAAAACCTTTCAAATATATTCATACTCAAAAAATAAGTGATGCATACTTATAGTAATAGTATTTTCACCATATGCATACTTAAAGTCACAGATAGTATTTTGCATGATGTAAATTCCAAGGTTCTCATTTGACTTCAAAGAAAGCTTAAAGATCAAACAAGAAGTTGTTCTTTTATAAAACTTTCTGAGTCAGATTTGGTTATGAAGAATTGGGTAAAGAACTTGTAAACACAGTAATCTGGGTTTGCAGCACTTTTATTATACAAAATGTAAAGCTAAAACATAGCATAAGTTCCATTTTTCATAAGTCCCTCAATATAGACAACTTACTAATC
>NW_007740043.1:12924-14492 GCF_000696425.1 Galeopterus variegatus
CCTAAGGCTGCAGATAAGGAAAATCAACATGATGATCATGATTATAAACAGCAGAGTGATCTCTTTTGCTAGGAGCCATGAGCTCTTGTAGTTGGGCACACAGTCGGAGGCTAATTCAATGGAAAATGGTGATGGCAGTTAGGAGGCAAGAGCTGGTGTAGATGGCTTTCCAAAGTCCACCAGTGGAAAGCATCCTATAGATAGTGAGGGCTATGAAAACATAGGAGGCAAGGATGATCAGGAGGCTAAAAGCCTCATTGAATGTAGAAATGACTAAACATACCAACTGGCTGAAAAAGGGCCAAAGCAGGATACAGAGAGGTGGCAGAGTACTCACAGCCAAACTGATCTGTGATGTTACATCCATAGTAGGATAGTTACAAAAAGGAATATGTGAGTGTTGAGGAATAGAGCCTTCCCCATATGGAAGTTTCAGCTAACAGGAAAGCACAGAGCTTAGAAGACAGCAACTGTGTAGAGATGGGGTTGCAAACAGCCACAAACTAGTCAAACACCATCACTAACAATATTTCTATAACCATAGAAGTGCAGTCAAAGAAAAATTGTAACATGCATCCTTTGAAGAAGATACAACTGTTTTGTTCATCTAATTTCTAGCTGTTTGTGTGTGAATATACTGAAATGACCAAAAAACAATAAGGGTAAATGGCTGAGGAAAAAGTACATGTGTGTATGAAGTTTAGGATTGGTCTTTACATCCACAGTTATGCTCAAGTTCCCCACCAGAGTGACTGCATAGATGTCCAAGACCACCAGGAACACAGGAGTCTGGTGGTGTAGATAATCGGGAAACCCTACTGAATGAATAGGATCAAAGAGCTCTTGTTTCCCTCTTCCAATCCCATGGCTCTTGATTTAGAAAGCAAAAATAAAAATAAAAATAAGGGAAAATTGAGCAGCAGAACTCTAGAGTATGGGGTGGAAGGAACTCAGGAGAGACTCATTTTAACTAAGAAAGAAAAATGTAGTCAGTTTACATTCAAAGTGTACTTGACAGCTTACTAACATTTTGATTATGGGCAATAAGCTTTATCCTCCAAGACTTTTGTTTTCTTATCTGGGAAATTTAGAAATAATTCTGGTACTAAATATTATTATTTATGAAAATTTTTCTTTTAATATATGTACTACTTAGTGCATTAAATGTTCCAAGAGAAAATATAAGCATATGAGAAGAAAAACACAACAAAAATCAGAAAGCAATTGAGCATAATATAGTTGCTGTGTTATCTTGGCAGAAGAGGCATGGGAAAGATTACATATTTTTCATAATAAAGAATGGTGTGATAGTAAATCCCTTTGGGAAAATACATAATTCAGCAGACATTCACAATTTTGTAATGATATATTGAATTTTTGTCTATTCTACATACATCCTATTCCTGAGTACTCGTAGAATATCTGAACAAAAATTTCACTGATCACTATGTTCTCATTCACCATATGGTCATTTATAAACCACGGAATACTCAACAATATAAAACTGTCTCGAGGAGGTATTTTGGAGATATTCTTAAGTGTTTTACATTAATTATCTTCTGCTGGTC
>NW_007740043.1:16063-16871 GCF_000696425.1 Galeopterus variegatus
TAGTATTGACTTTTCTTATAATTTTCAGGTGCTAATAGATATAGTTCTACTTCTGGAGTTCATAGAAATAGTAATGCTGATTTACTCCCTTTCACAATATAGACTTTGAAATGTTGTAAGATATCTTATGTAGTCCTCTTACTTTTTCCTTCGTAAATATCTTTATTGTTTTTATGTTTGTTTCATTTACTCTCTCACAAGGGTTATTAAATATGTCAGAGGGTCTACTCGATCTTCTTGGTATAACATATTTAGCTTCTTTAATTTTCTTTAAAGTTATATAAGGTTGCATTTGCATGGAAATGTTATTTATGTGAATGTTATAGTGATTATGTGACATTTATAAACGTCTGATGATCGTGGTATGATGTCACTCTTGATACTAGTAGTTTTGTTAAAATGCTCTATGAAATAGCTAAATTTGCTTGTCGGTTGCTGAACTATTGTCAGGTTTTTTAACCACGGCTATTCTAAGTTATTTTTCATGTGCCATTTTTGTTTTGGCTCTTTTTCTAAAATGTGTGCAATCTAATTACAAAAAAGATTTTAATTACTCTTAAATAAACATTTCCAATAAGTTTAACATCACTGGACTAAACTAAAATATCCAGAACTCCAGTGGAGAAACTAATGAGCTAAGGAAATTGCTAATAATGATCAAAAAGAAAAGAAACTCATTACATGAGATTGAATAACTAATGAAGATAATGTTTCCATGACTTTTACTTAAAAGATTGTTGGATCTTCACTTAAATGTTTTATTTTCATGATTTCAGGAAACTTTTCCACTTAAACTATTTGTTCTCTA
>NW_007740043.1:18597-19814 GCF_000696425.1 Galeopterus variegatus
AATACACAATCAGGTGAGTGAGTAGAGAAATCACACTCTGGGAGGAAATTCAATACAGCTAGGACATAATGGAATGTATGGTATAAGATTTAATTTACATGAACTTTACATAGAAAAAAGATTAGGGTTTACATTCTCATAACCTATACTTAAGGGTTGCAGCTGAAAAAAGTAAAACATTCTTAATAACACAATCTTCACAGTGGATTTTATTACTAGTGAGGAATTGAAAACTGCTTAAGGGCAATTTGTAAGGTGCTGATAATGTTTTGTCTTTTCTCTCCTGGAGAAAGTATCATAGAGATTTATTATTCACAAATACTTATGTAATTTGTTGTCACAATTCATGATTAGAGAGGGAAAGAGAAAAAGTGAGAGGGGCTGAACCCGTGGCACACTCGGGAGAGTGCGGCGCTGGGAGTGCAGTGGCAGCCACGGGTTNGGATCCTATATAGGGATGGCCGGTGCACTCACTGGCTGAGCGTGGTGTGGGCGACATGAAGCCAAGGGTTACGATCCCCTTACCGGTCACTAAAAAGACCAAAAAAAAAAAAAAAAGTGAGAGAAAGGAAAGGAAGAGTACATATAGGGGTGACATATTTGCATGTTCTAAGGATTCAAATATCTACATCTTTAAAGTATCAATAGTTAGCCTAGCACCTTCTGGGAGAAATATAACAGATTTTTCATCCATTTTTTGGTATCCCCATAGGTGATTTTAAAAGCATTGAGGGATGTAATAATTATGGGTGTATATAAACTAGTTTTGTGGATAAACGTTATACCATTATTTGAAGAAAAAAATAAGAACCATCAATGCAATATATAAGGCACCTTTTCAAAAATAACTGAGGATGTGTGTATATCTGTAGGTATGTGTGTGTGTGCATGTGTAATTACACTGAGTGAGAAAGCAATTTGGTGTGAATTAACTGCCTGACAGACTCCTTTACATCCTTATTTCTAAGGCTGTAGATAAGAGGATTTAGCATAGGGATCACAATGGAGTAAAACACAGTGTCTACTTTAATGAAGAGCCATGAGCTCTTAGATTTGGGCACACAGTAGAGAACAAAGAGAGTCCCATGGAAGATGGTGATGGCAGTCAGGTGGGAGGCACAAGTGGAGAAGGCTTTCCGATGTCCACCTGTGGAAGGCATCTTCATGATAGTGACAACTATGAAGACATAGGAGGTGAGGATGACCAGGAGGCTACA
>NW_007740043.1:21270-22714 GCF_000696425.1 Galeopterus variegatus
ACATGGGTGTCTGAAGTTTGGGATTGGTATTTGTGACTACAATCATACCCAGGTTCCCCACAATGGTGACAGCATAGATGGCCAAGAACACCAGGAAGAGTGGCACCTTGAGGGTTGGAAACTCTGAGAAGCCCATGAGGACAAAAGTGGCTACAGCACTCTCATTTCCCTCACTCAGTTTCATCATTCCTGTTGGAGGAAATCAAAGAGTTCATCGTGAGCAGCCGGATATAACAAGAGAGTAGGAATGAGGGAACAGAGATGGCTCCCAATGAGAAACCTTCAGTGGTTTGTACAAAATATGTACCCTTATTTAATTTTTGGCCTTTCTGTGCCTCATTTGAACCTCTCTTTGGATGCTTAATACTTGAACATGGAATATTCCCTTTACCAATCCATGATTCATCTCCTCTTCTATAACAGAGGTAATGTGCCTTTCACATAAGGTCTTCTACAAGTTATATAAATATATGTACATACTAAACGCTTACAATATTTCTCCCCCTTACTAAAGACTAATAACTATGCACTATTATATGAATTTCACTTAAAATATCCTTACATACAACAGACATAATTGCACATAGACGGCCACTGGGGAATTAGCATTCTGTTTCTATGCCAGTATTTAATACTTTTAGACAGCGATGAGAAAACAGTAGTGGTGAGATTTCTCAGTTAGACTGGACCCGAGCTGTCACCCTCAGGTCTGTATGACTATTATAAAGTGTTAGCATTTCTAGGAATATCTTACAGGAANCACCCTAGAGAATCTTGACTGGGGATTTGCAACAAGCTACAAACATGGCAGTTGGAAGAACATCCCTACTTCCTAATTTAGAGTATCATTAATTTTAAATCATTTAATCATATGGGAAGGTTGAACATATTGATCTTCTGGTTTTGGAAATGCAACAATAATAACCTACAATTTGATTCATTATGTATTTATTAAAAACATAAANATGACGTCCTTCTCCACCAAATTCTAGCACTATTACCTTTTAAAGTCAAATTCCAGGCAGCACTTTTCCTGAAATCTTTGTGGATTCATCCAGATTTCACAGTTATACTGCTGTGATTTGCTTCCCCCTATGTGGATTTAAAATCACAATCAATATACAATGTCTGGCATATTTATCTAAAGCTTTATAAGTTTTCAAATCTTCCCTAAGAGATTTTTAAAGGTTGAGAACAAATAGTGAATATTATTTTCATATTCACCAATCTGACCAAACATCATTAAAGTAAATAAAGGAGGTTGTAAAACAAATCCACATTGTGTCTTAGCAATGTAAGATATAGAGTTGAATACCTTGTGTTCTTATTCTTGAATTAATTAATTGTATACAACTGCACTGCAGCTGTACTCACATAGGAGTATCTATGCCAAAAATATTGGATTTCTGATTTCAGAGTTTTCTACATCAAAATTAAAATATAA
>NW_007740043.1:24783-25628 GCF_000696425.1 Galeopterus variegatus
TACTTGTACTTAGTTCTTATTTTCCATGACCCTGGTAAAATATCATGATTCCTAATTCCCTATGATCTTTTTAAATTATGCCTCTTAATCATAGAGTGTGTAGATTTACAATATGCATCCAATAATTCTAGTTTGTAAAGTTATTGTATTTGATTTTACCAGGCCTTTCATATATTGTCCAGTATTTCAAATGTTTCATATATTTCACCTTGTCTTTCATTTATTGCTCAGCTCGTAATGTACATGATACACTTTCTCTATGTACCAGATATTGCATTCAAAATCCCATGTGTGAAAATAAGTTGAGGCCTTCAATGTTTTAGTCTTCATCAAGTAATTATTTTTGTCCAAATAGGTTTTTAGAGCACATGTCTGGTACCACCTTCAACCAATTTCCAGACTTGCAGTTTCCTGAGCGCCTTAGGAGAGTCACATCTCAGTTTCAGACTGAGAAAGTTATAGTTTATCTCCTGATCACTTTTGCATCTGTGTCTGTGCCCATGGTCTAAATCCATATTAGGGAACGTTTTCTCTGAATATCCAACTTTGGGCTATTCTTACATTTGTCCCTTTACATATAGGTCTATGTGGCCATAAAAAGTATAGATCAGTCTCTCAGGAAAAGGCTCTAGAACAAATCATCCCCACATATCTCGATCATCTCTCTGAAATTCTGGCTGGCCTTTGAACTTGGCTTAGTATAAATTATGCATGAAATATATAAAATAAGTTTTTTACACTGTATGGACCTAATACCTGATCCTCAGGTAGCTTTTTAAAAAATACTGTTTCAATGCAAAAAATTTGCTACTCAATGAAGTTGACACCTGACCTCAGAATGATCC
>NW_007740043.1:27571-27997 GCF_000696425.1 Galeopterus variegatus
ATTTTTCTATAATTCCAGAAGCATACAAAGGGGGTGAAGAAGTGTGTACTGATACAGCAGAAAAAGCCAAGCTACAGCTAAGAATGCCTTGAAGCACAGATCTAATGAACAGATAACATAATTTTTAGAGAGCATGAGAGGTTCTTGCTACAAAAGCATGCAGTAATATGAACAAAATAAATGCTGAACTGTTTATAAAAGTAAAAATGGACAAAGATTACCATGATCTACTCAGGGGTAGGAAAAAATGACATAAATTGCTCTACTGCATAATATGATTTATTTCAAAGCTATAATAATTAAGAATATGTGTAATTGCAAATACTTTAGTTAAAGATATTAAGGATTCATGAAACTGAATTAGATAGATTGAGTGATTGGGTCCAATTATGCACCATGTCTCTGTGTCCATAAATTTTTCATACT
>NW_007740043.1:29441-29808 GCF_000696425.1 Galeopterus variegatus
TCAAAGGACATTAAGGAAATAAGTAGACCAAAAATCAAATATATTTTCAAGATCTATTAACTGACAAAGGAATAATATTCACAATATACAAAAAAAATTTCAAATAAATGAGTAAAGACAAATAATTAAAGGCAGGTTGGTAAAATGGCATATGATATGATGGCACTTTACAAAAGAAAAAAATCAGTAAAATATTAAAATGTGACTTACCTCAATAATCAGATATATTCAAATTAAAGATATGATCAAATATTTTACATAGAGCAAATTGGTAAAAATCATAAAGTCTGATAACATTAGCTGCTGATGAAGAAGAGGATCACAAATTTAGCACTAGTAAACATTGCTATTATGAGTATCAATTGAT
>NW_007740043.1:31780-32413 GCF_000696425.1 Galeopterus variegatus
TCAAAAGACACAGGCTGACTGATTGGATTAAAAAGCTAGACCCAAGTATATGCTGTCTTCAAGAGACCCATGTGACCTATAGAGATACATACAAACTAAAAGTGGAGAGATGGGAAAAAAATATACTGTGCAAATATAAACCAGAAATGAGCAAGAGTACCTATTCTTATATTGGATAAAAAAGACTTAAACCAAAAGCCATAAAAAGAGACAAATGAGGCCACTATATAATGATAAAGGGAACTACCCAGCAAGAAGACATAACAATCATAAGTACGTATGCGCCTAATACTAGAGCACCCAGATATATAAAGCAAACACTCTTAGACCAAAAGAAAGAAATAGGCCTTAATACATTAATAATGGGTGACTTGAACATCCCTGTCACAGTATGGGACAGATCTTCCAGGCAACAAATCAACAAAGAGACACAGGATTTAAAATACATCTAGAGGGCCGGCCCGGTGGCGCACTCGGTAGAGTGTGGTGCTTGGGAGCATGCCAGCACTCCTGCTGAGGGTTCGGATCCCATATAGAAACCAGTCCGCTCACTGGTTGAGCACGGTGTGAGTGCGACACCGAGGGTTGCGATCCCGTTGCTGGTCACGGTATGGGCGCAACACTGAGGGTTGC
>NW_007740043.1:37648-38053 GCF_000696425.1 Galeopterus variegatus
GGGCTTTTCCCTTAAGAACAGGAACAAGACAAGGATGCCCACTCTCACCACTCCTATTCAAAATAGTGTTGGAAGTACTAGACAGAGCAATCACATAAAAAAAGGAAATAAAGGGCATCCAGATTGAAAAAGATGAAGTCAAACTGTCCGCGTTGGCATATGATATGATCCTATGTATTGCCCAGCCTAAAGCCTCTACAGAAAAACTCTTAGAGTTGATAAATAATTTCAGCAGAGTTGTGGGATACAAAATCAACACATAAAAATCAGTAGCATTTTTATACTCCAACAGTAAACATGTGGGAAAAGCAATCAAGAAAGTTAGCCCATTTACAATAGCCATCAAAAAGAATAAAATACTTAGTAATAAAGTTCACCAAGGATGTGAAAAATCTTTATGAAGAG
>NW_007740044.1:0-9720 GCF_000696425.1 Galeopterus variegatus
ATCATCCAGGCACACACACTGCAGATGCTTATATAGTGGTGCTGGTGCAGCCTGTAGCCTTCAAGATGACATGGGTTATCAAGCCCTGACAGTCCAGACCCACCCACATCTGTTCTTACATAGACCCCACAAAGCTGAGCTGGGCTGCCTGCCACATCTCATCCACTGGAAACAGCTCCTTCTGGTCCCACTCTGCCATATTTGGAGCCATCTCCCAGGCAGCAACATCAAAGGGCCCTTTCTGAATGTCTTTTTGCTCTTCATTTAGTCCCACCGAAGGAACAATGCAGGAGGTCAAGCTCTGGTGGGCATTCTGGGTTGGAACAGGAGACCACCGCGAAGGCAGCTGCAGCACAACCTGAAGCACCAGCTGCAGCCCCCCAGCATCACCACTGTTCCTTCCGTGGCCCGGCTCATGTGCCCCCGACCCCAGCTGCACTCAGATTATGTAGATTTTACTGAGAATAAAATGAGAAGAGTTTTGACAAAGTGGAGAGAAATGGTCAGAGAGTTAATATATTTTGAAAATAGATGGGATAGGATTTTCTGATAAACTAGATGTTGGGTGTGAGAAAATNGGGTTGCGATCCATTGCCGGACACGGAAAAAGACAAAAGACAAAAAAAAAAAAAAGAAATACTAGTCCTTACATTAAAAGATTTACAGGTGATTTTTAACACTGATGAATCTTCTTACAGATTTTTTGGGGAAAGGGAGTCCTTATAATCTAGCCAGCTGTTTACTGCTAAGTAAATGACATTCAGCCTTATTAGGCTCCTCGAAAGACCCAATTAGCGCCAGAGTTGTGCTGCTTCACTGTTTATAAGGCTTTGAAGCTTGGAATTTCAAAACTGGCTAACACTTAATACTAATCAAAGTTGGCTCATTTTAATTACTAAGGAGCTAGCATAACCTATTTTTAAACTTTTCATTGTTATAAGATATGCTTAGATTGGATTTTAATTTATTTTTCCAAAAAAATCAATACAACCAAATCTAATGAGCATGTGTTATGTGCAAGGCCCTAAGTTAACTCAGTGAAAGAAGCTGCCCTGCTGGTTTTTGCACATTTATAATTTGTATGCAAACTTATACTATTTATAAAGTACTGGCACACAGACAAAGACTGTGTTATGCCCTAATGTGATTAGTATTCAGCTTTTATCAAGATTTATCTATGATGAGCATCCCATTTTCCTAAAATGCTTTGAAAGCAATTTCTCCTGCATTCATTCATTCAATGAAGATTTATTGAGCACTTAGTTACATAAAGGGGCAAGTTGGATTAAAAAATAGAGAATATTCAAGGTTTCTGTTCTATAAATCAAATCCAAAATTTCCCTTTTCTTTTGTCTTCAATATACTTTACCTATGTGTATGTGTGTGCATATATAATATACATAATGTATATGTACTTTATATGTATACTTTATATATACTGTGTGTTCTAGCAATACAACTTTCCCCTTGCACCATCAGCTTTTCCTCATCAAGGCTAAAAGATTAAATAAATGACCTGTAACTTATATCTAACCAATAGAAAGTGTGACAGAATAAGGTACCAGGATATATGTGAATTACACTGTGATATAACATTATTTCATTATACAACCTCTAGACAACCTCTAGAAATTGAGGGCATCCTCCAGTTGTCAGCCTGCAAGGCCTCTAGCTTCTGGGCAACAGGAAACAAGGCCCTTCCTCCTACAGCCTCAAGGAAATAAATTCTGCCAACAACCTGAGTAAGCTTGGAAATAAATTCTTCTACAGTTAAGCATGCAGATGACACCCCAGTCCCAGATCATCCCTTAATCGCAGCCTTGCAGAGGACCCAGTTAATCTGTGCCCAGACTTCTGACCCACAGAAACTATGAGAAAATAAATATGTGTTGTTTTAAACCACTAACTCTGTGGTAATTTGTTATGCACCAATAGAAAAGTAATATAAACTCTAGGTAACTCCAACATTTAGAGGCCAGGGAAATATGAAAGAGCAGGCAAAAAGACCAAGGAAGAAAGCTCAGTGAGATAGGAGGAAAACCAAGAGAAAATCATTTCTCAAAGAGGAATAAAGCACCTCGCTCAGCCAGTGAGTGGAAACCGGTCTGTATGTGGGATCTGAACCCTCGGCGGGAGTGCCACCGCACTCCCAAGCGGCACACTGTAGCAGTGCGCCACCGGGGCGGCCCTGGGCGATAAATTCTAAGAATTTATTGCAAGGATCATTATATTAAAGCAAAAATTAGAGCATATATCTTCCTTAATGGACTTAAGAAAGGTGGATAAAGTGACTTTCAATTGCTAAAATTAAGGTGTTGGATTGAATAAGATATAAGGCTCCTTCCAGGATTTACACTGATTCTATTTACTATCATTCTTCGTGTTCCTGATTCAGTCTTTTTGTTACTGATGCATCAGTAATTATTTATTAGGACAAGCTAGTGAGCATATCCAAGACCAGGAAGAAAAACAACAGGCTGCTAAGTGAACAGAAATTTCTTGTACTTTCAAAATGCACAATGTATTCACATAGTGTAGATCTCTTACATGAAAAAGGCATACCTCAATATACCTCGGTATTAATATCTATTTTCTACTTCCCAAAAGGGTAAGACTTTACTTCATTTTAATATAAAACATCACATGAAGATATATGAATAAGCAGAATTTTAATGCACAAAGCACTTCAAAAAAATTTTTTAATGGATTACTAACATTGTAAAGTATATATATATATATATTTATTACAGTATTTATATTAGTAAACTTTGCTACTCTACATAAATCAGACACATTGCCTGCCAGTACTATGCCAACCTGCTTAACCCACTGCCCCTGAAGAATGCAAATATAAGGTGGCCAGGCTTTGTACTATGTGTTCATGTACCTAAAGGGCCAGAATTGATTGGACCTGAGCTAGACATCTAATTCAAGTTCAGGGAACTCAAGTTTTTTTGTAGCATTCAATGAGGACTGGTTCAACTGATAAAAGATCTAGGCCAATCTATTTTTTTCTCTTTGGATTTGAACTAAGAAATGCCGAGAAAATGAACCAGTGACAGAACTGAGTGTTACAGAGGCATAAAGAAACAGGTAATGCAAGTTATTAGGAAACATAGACACAGACAGAAGTAGAGTTGCTATTAGAAATGTTTTGGCCCATGACAGGATCCAAGAAGGTAGGTGACCCCAAGAAGACTGGCTTTGCAACTAAATCTAAATCCATGTGTACTCTAACAAGAAAACACCTTTGTCTTAAAATAACTTGAGCAAGGTATCAATTGATGGGAACAAGAAAAGATGAACTAGAACAATTGTGTGTATAAGGTAAGCCAAACTAGTTTTAAAGTATTCTTAGACATTTATGAATCTCAATTTTTCTTACTCCAGATAATAAAAGTAACTCAAAATCAGACATGAAAGAAGGGGAAGGGCTCAATAAATTGTAATAGTATTTTTTTAAACTTTTCATGTCAAATTAATTTAGACATAGAGAAAAGTTGCAAAATTAGTAAAATAGTTCTGTTATATCCTTCACTCATTTCCCCTAATGTTAACATCTTACATAACAAAAGTACAAAAGTACAGAAAATTAACAGTGATACAATATTAATAACTAAACTCTAGACCTTATTTGATATTCACCAGTTTTTCCACTAATGGCCTTTTTCTGTTCCAAGATTCTGTCGAGGAACCTACATTGCATTTAGTCATTATTTCTCTTCCAGCCTGTAATAGTTCCTCAGTCTTCCCTTTTCTTTCAAGACCTAAACACTTTTGAAGAATATTGATTATTCTGTAAAGTGTCCCTCAACTTATGTTTATACAATGATCTCTCAAGATTAGAATAAGGTTAAGTATTTCTGGTAAGAATATCACCAAAACATTGTCATGACTTCCTCAGTGCATCCTATCAAGGGGTTCATGATATCTATCAATATATGTCTTATTCCTAGTGAGGTTTACCATGATCATTTGATGAAGTTGGTGTTATCCACGTTTGTCCACAGGTTCTTTTTTATAGTTAAGTATTTTGGAAACATACTTTGAGACTGTGAAAATCCTGTCTCTCCTCAATATCTTCTCAACTAATTTTAGCATCCATAGGAGATTTTGTCTGCAACATGTATTACTGTGGCATTTGCTAAATGGTGATTCTCTATCTCTCTATTTCCTTCTACATGTATTAATCAAAATTCTACTGTAAAGAAGAGCTGTCTGTTCTCCTTCCTGTGAGTTTATTTATTGAATAATTTAATGATATCAGTAAGGACTAATGGATGTTTTATTTTATTCTATGTATTAAAATACAATACCACTAGTATTTATTTTGCTGTTCACTTTTTCCAGCTTTGGCCAATAGGCCATTAGGAGCTCCTTCAGGTTGTTCTGTCGAGGAACCTACATTGCATTTAGTCATTATTTCTCTTCCAGCCTGTAATAGTTCCTCAGTCTTCCCTTTTCTTTCAAGACCTAAACACTTTTGAAGAATATTGATTATTCTGTAAAGTGTCCCTCAACTTATGTTTATACAATGATCTCTCAAGATTAGAATAAGGTTAAGTATTTCTGGTAAGAATATCACCAAAACATTGTCATGACTTCCTCAGTGCATCCTATCAAGGGGTTCATGATATCTATCAATATATGTCTTATTCCTAGTGAGGTTTACCATGATCATTTGATGAAGTTGGTGTTATCCACGTTTGTCCACAGGTTCTTTTTTATAGTTAAGTATTTTGGAAACATACTTTGAGACTGTGAAAATCCTGTCTCTCCTCAATATCTTCTCAACTAATTTTAGCATCCATAGGAGATTTTGTCTGCAACATGTATTACTGTGGCATTTGCTAAATGGTGATTCTTTATCTCTCTATTTCCTTCTACACATATTAATCAAAATTCTACTGTAAAGAAGAGCTGTCTCTTCTCCTTCCTGTGAGTTTATTTATTGAATAATTTAATGATATCAGTAAGGACTAATGGATGTTTTATTTTATTCTATGTATTAAAATACAATACCACTAGTATTTATTTTGCTGTTCACTTTTTCCAGCTTTGGCCAATAGGCCATTAGGAGCTCCTTCAGGTTGTTTCCTATGCTCTTTTGGCAAACCACTATTTTCTTTTACAGCATTTTCTTACTGTCTGGCACCACAACATGTTCATGACTTAACTTGCATTTTTCCTGTCCTAACCCTGAAATCAATCAATTCTCTAAGGAGTCCTGATTCCTTTTGCTGGTTAATGGTGTTTGGAGATCNCCATTAGGAGCTCCTTCAGGTTGTTTCCTATGCTCTTTTGACAAACCGCTATTTTCTTTTACAGCATTTTCTTACTGTCTGGCACCACAACATGTTCATGACTTAACTTGCATTTTTCCTGTCCTAACCCTAAAATCAATCAATTCTCTAAGGAGTCCTGATTCCTTTTGCTGGTTAATGGTGTTTGGAGATCAAGATCTAGGTGCTAGGTGTAATCACTGTTGATGGAGCATCATTACTTTTGAGTCTCTCAACACACATAGCTAGGTTATATATGTATGCATAAGCATACACACACACACACACGCACACACACACACACACACACAGAGTTGATTTTTATTACTTGGTTTGCATCTGCAAATTCACATAGTGGATAAAATTTATTTGTAACCCCCAGATCAATTCCCAAGGCATTTTCACAGTCATTCATAAATATGTGCAGAGCTGTAAAAACTGGAGTCCCTCAATGCATATGATCCCAACTGTAGTCGAATAAGGCAGTGCTCTGCCACCTGTGTTTTCAGTTCTCATACCATAGACACGTGTCTTTATGGTGGTCTACGTAGTGCCACATTTGTTTTGCATTTTGTGCTTTCTATCAGTGAATTCACTGTTTAAAATGGTCTCAAGAACAATGCTGAAGTCTATCTAGTGTTATGTACATTATGGAGAAAATACATGTATTAGATAAGCTTTATTCAGGCATCAATTATAGTGCTGTTGGTGGTGAGTCCATTGATAAAAAATCAACAACATATATTAAATAAGGTATCTCTAAACAGAAACACACATAAAACAAGGCTATGTATTAATCAGTTGACAAAAATGTGACCAGAGGCTCACAAGAACTAAACCCTGTCTTTACCCTATGAGCAGCGGTTCAGTGTTTGCTAGCTCAGTAACATTACAGATAATGACTAGTGTGAATAACAAGAATCAACTGTATTTTTTTATGTATCTGCATATATATTAAAAACAGAGTTCATATTGATACCTATGATTCTAATCAATGTAACACCACAGGATTCACTTTAGCCTTTTCTTCTTTTCTTATTTATACTTCTTTCTACAACTGTGAGAAATCCATCTCTCATTATTCAAAATTTATTTTTTTATTTGTTCAATTCTTGTATATACATAAAAATTCTAGAAAATATATGTATAAAATACACCCTTTGCTAACTCATAGCCCTGTTAGAAACATTTTTACTAATTAAAATTACAGTAGTTATATACGATTATTTTGTTTTTAGCCATGCACTATCCAGTCAAGAGACTGTTCGACAGTAATTCTGGTTAGTTATTTTCTTCCCTGTTCTCTTCAATGTGGCTATGTTATTCAATTGCAATACAATTAGGTTTACTTTTCAGTGTTTTTATTCTATTTTAGCTTCCCCTCACATAAGTATTTGTTAATTGTTTATTTGGGGGGCTTGTAAAATATTACTAAAATTCTAAGTCGGAATTATACAAAAAGATATACCCATTGAAGTGTGATTAATGGTATATTTTCATTTGATTCATTCTGTATTACCTAAAAATTATGAATTTAAATTCTTTCCATGTCAATTTTAGAATCTAGATTTATTACATGTAGTTGTATATGAGTATAGGTTTTTTTACAGGTGGAAATGAGAAAATTTAAAAGCAAAAGAATCAAATGTCTTACTTATAGATAATTTAAATGAAGGTTAGCTCTGCTTCTTTCAAACAATTGTTAATAATATAAATCAAAGCAGCAAGATATAATGAATAGAATATAGAGATTATTTTTAAGTTAGACTACTAATTAATATTGTAGCACCTCTTAATTAGTCATGTTGAGCAAATATAGTACTATATATTAACATAAGCATCAACATATATCAACATGTAACTTTTTAGAGTTTTCACATTAACTTTTGGTAACTGGCTACCTAATACATTGAGTTTAAATACAATATCACTGAATTTATAAAACTTCTTCAATAGGACGCTACAAGTATTTTTCTTCACATAAAAAATGAAAGGACATCTCAGTACAGATACCATGAAAGCTCTAACTGTACACAGCAGTCAAGAAAGCTGGCAGATTTGAGTTTATGAATAGGTAAACTCTACATGACAGTATCCAGCAAGGTAGCCACGAGCCATATGTGGTTGTTTAAAATCAGATTTAAATTAGCTAAAGTAAAAAATAACCACATTGGACAATGCAGACGTTTTCATCATCACTGAAAGTTCTACTGGACAGCACCATTCTACATATGTTCTATGAGGCTAGTGGCTATTTTTCTTGTGCCAGTACAGTGCCTTACCAGCTACTCAAGACGTATTTGTGAAAGAAATGAATAAATGGTGGATAGTATCAGGAACAAAATCTGGCAACACATATCAAGATATGTTGTATTAGTCTGTTTCTGTTGCTTGTAACAGAATACCTGAAACTGCATGATTTATAAAGAAACAAAATTTATTTCTTATAGTTTTGGAGGTCGGGAAGTCCAAAGTCCAGGCAATACATCTGGTGAGAGACTACTTCTGGCTGGAACTCTCTACAGGGTCCCATGGCAACCAAGATGTCACATGATAAGAATGCCTGAGCAAGAGATAGTTAACCTCCTTACTTGCTCTCCTTTTAAAGCCATCAGAACCACGCCCATTACCACCCATTAAACCATCAACTTATTACTCCATGAATAGATCAATCTATTCATGAGGGTACAGTGCTCATAATCTAATCACCTCTCCAAAAATCTCACCTTTCAATTACCATAATAGGATTTCCCACTGTTTTAGTCCGTTTTGTGTTGCTATAAGAGAAACACCTGAGACTGGGTAATTTATAAAGGAAAGAGGTTTATTTGGCTTATGATTCTGGGACAGCTGTCTCTGGCATGGGCCTCAGGCTGCTTCTAATCATGGCAGAAAGTGGCAGGCAGCCAGTGGGTATGAGCAGATCACATGGTGAGAGGAAGCAAGAGAGAGGGGGGGGAGGTGCAGAGTCTTTTAAACAACCAGCTCTCACAGAAACTAATAGAGCGAGAACTCACTCAGGCCCCCCTCCCCCAGGGAGAGCATTCATCCATTCATGAGGGATCTTCCCCCATGACTCAATCAGTTTCCAACACTGCCACATTGGAGATCACATTTCCACATGAGTTTTGAAGGGGACAACACATCCAAACTCCATCACCTACCCTCTTAACATTATTACAGTGGGGATTAAGTTTCCAATACATGAGCCTCTGGGGGACACATTCAACCCACAGCATTCCACCCCTGGCCCCTAAAATTCATGTCTTTCTCACAGGTAAATACATTAATGCCATCCCCAAAGTCTTCACTCATTTCAAGTCAAAGTCCAAAGTCCAATATCCCATCTGTGAAATCAAAACAAGTTATCTGCTTCCCAGATAAAATGGTGGAAGAAGCATAGAGTACATATTCCCATTCAAAAAGGGAGCAACAGGACAAAAGAAAGGTGTAACAGGTCGCAAATAAGTCTGAAACCCAGCAGGGTGGGCACCAAATCTCAAAGCTGGTGATACCTTGATTCCATGTTTGGTGTCCTCTGCACACTGGTGTGGAGGTTGCGCCTCCAAGTCCTTGGGTGGCACCACTCCTTTGGTTTTCCTGGGCTCAACCCACACTTCAGCTCTCCCAGGCTGGCATTGCACACTATAGTTCTACAATTCTGGAGTCCCCATGGCAGTCACACTCTCACGGCTCCAGTAAGCATGGTACTGGTGGGGGTTATCAGGTGTAACTCTAACCCTACATTCGCACTGAGTGTTGTGCTTTGAAGGCTCTCTGTGTTGACTCCACCCTGCAACAAATTTCCTGGGCCCTCAGTCTTTTCCATACTTCCTATGAAATAGGGGTATAGGCTCTGGTGCAGCTCTAACATTCTGCAAGCCTGAAGGCTTAACACTGTGTGAATGCTGCCAAGGCTTCTGGCTTGTATCTTCTGAAGCTATGGGCCAATTTAGCCACAGCTGGAGCAACAGGAACAGCTGGAATGTGAGGTGGCCCTGGGCAGTGAGCCCTTAGAGGACATCTCAGGGGGCCTCTTTCCTGAAACCATTCTGTCTCCCTATGTCTCCAGGTCTATGATGGGAGTGGATGACTCAAAGATCTCTGAAATGCCTTCAGGATCTTTCTTCTATTCTCTTATTGATTCCTTCTTTCTTTCCTGATCTACTTTGCAAATAGTCCCTGTGCTATACCCTTGGTTTCCTCTCTGGAACAGACTTTCTCACTCCCTATGTGGCCAGGCTGACAGTTTTCCACTTTTTTATCCTATGCTTTCCTTTTAATTATAAATTCTGCATTTACATCGTGTCTTTGCTGACATAACTCAGAGTTGGCCGTTACAAGTATCCACACAGCTTCTTGAATGCTTTGCTGCTTAGAAACTTCTTCTGCCAAATACTCTGGTTCATCACTTTTTTTTTTTTTTTTTTTTTTTTTT
>NW_007740044.1:10650-14284 GCF_000696425.1 Galeopterus variegatus
GCATGGTGTGGTCTGCACCACACTCAGCCAGTGAGTGCACCGACCATCCCTATAGAGGATCCGAATTCGTGGCCTCGGCACTACCAGCGCCGCACTCTCCGGAGTGAGCCATGGGTCCGGCCCTGGTTCATTATTTTTATTTATTTATTTATTTATTTATTTTTTATTTTTATTTTTTCCTTTTTGTCTTTTTTTTTTACTGACCGGTAACGGGATCGCAACCCTCGGTGCTGTGCCCGCACCGCACTCAGCCAGTGAGTGGGAACCGGTCTCCACATGGGATCCGAACCCTCGGCAGGAGCGCCGCCAGCACTCCCAAGCAGCGCACTCTCCAGTGCACCACCCGGCCGGCCCATATTTTTAAACTCCACATTTCATAAAACTTTTTTGCATGAACAGGATATGACCAAATTCCTTGTACCTTTATAACAAAAGGGACTCTTGATCCAGTTTCCTATAAGCCCTTCCCTATTTTCATATGAGACCTCCTTAGAATGGCCGTTAGTGTCCATATTTCTATCAGCATTCTGATCACCACCACTTAACCAGTTTCTAAGACATTCCAAACTTTCTTTGGTCTTCTAGTCTTCTAAACTTTCACCAGAATTTAGCCTTTTTCTAACCTGCTCTTCCAAATTCTTCCAACTTTTGTGCATCACCAAGTTCCAAAGCCGCTTCCACATTTTCAGGTATTTGTTTTAAGTGACAACTAAGTTCTTGGTACAAATTTTCTGTATTAGTCCATTTATAATAGAATACCCAAAACTAGATGATTTACAAAGAAATTAAATTTATTTCTTAACAGTTTCAGAGGCTGGGAAGTCTAAAGTCCAGGGAACTTCTTCTGGTGAGGGACTTCTTCTTCTATGTGGAACTCTCTACAGGGTCCCATGATGGCCAGAGTGTCACATGGCGAGAATAGCTAAGGAAGAGAGAGCTAACTGCCTCACCTACTCTCCTTTTAAAGCCATCAGAACCACACCCATTACAGCTTATTAAACCATCAACTTATTCCTTCACAAATGGATCAATCTTCAATTCTTCATGAGAGCAAGTTCCTCACAATATAATCACCTCTTCAAGGCCCCACCTTCCTTTTTTTTTTTCCTTTTTGTCTTTTTTCGTGTCCGGCAACGGGCTGCAACCCTCAGTGTCAGGCCTGTACTGGACCGGGACCGGCAACGGGATCGCAACCCTCGGTGCTACGCCCACCCCTCGCTCAGCCAGTGAGCGGGAACCGGTCTGTATGTGGGATCCAAACCCTCGGCGGGAGCGCCGCCACACTCCCAAGCGGCGCACTACAGCAGTGTGCCACCGGGCCGGACAAGGCCCCACCTTTCAATTACCATAATAGGATTTTCAACTCTCTTAACACTGTCACAGTGGGGATTAAGTTTCCAATATATGAACTTTTGGGGAATACATGCAAACCACAGCAGATGTATATTATAGAATTTTTATCACACAACACATTGAGAGTAACCTATATGTCCAATAAAATGCACTCATCAAAATAATAGTATATTCTTATAATGGAGAATTATAAAGTCATATAAAAAAGCTGTTTAGAAAAAATTAATGATTGTAAAGAGAGTCATGTTCTATAGTTAAGTGAAATAAGCCATAGTGACACTTTAATGGGAAATAATTTTTAAAACTGTAAACACCAAAATATGAGTGATATCTAATTATCACATTACATATTATGTTTTGTCAATCTGTACTGAGAAAAAAAGATTTTAATGGTTTATTTTTAAAGCTCATACATAACATATAAAGTCTACATCTAGGATTGATTCCTAANTTTTCAGGTATTTGTTTTAAGTGACAACTAAGTTCTTGGTACAAATTTTCTGTATTAGTCCATTTATAATAGAATACCCAAAACTAGATGATTTACAAAGAAGTTAAATTTTATTTCTTAACAGTTTCAGAGGCTGGGAAGTCTAAAGTCCAGGGAACTTCTTCTGGTGAGGGACTTCTTCTTCTATGTGGAACTCTCTACAGGGTCCCATGATGGCCAGAGTGTCACATGGCGAGAATAGCTAAGGAAGAGAGAGCTAACTGCCTCACCTACTCTCCTTTTAAAGCCATCAGAACCACACCCATTACCGCTTATTAAACCATCAACTTATTCCTTCACAAATGGATCCATCTTCAATTCTTCATGAGGGCAAGTTCCTCACAATATAATCGCCTCTTCAAGGCCCCACCTTTCAATTACCATAATAGGCTTTTCAACTCTCTTAACACTGTCACAGTGGGGATTAATTTTCCAATATATGAACTTTTGGGGAATACATGCAAGCCACAGCAGATGTATATTACAGAATTTTTATCACATAACACATTAAGAGTAACCTATATGTCCAATAAAATGCACTCATCAAAATAATAGTATATTCTTATAATGGAATATTATAAAGTCATATAAAAAAGCTGTTTAGAAAAAATTAATGATTGTAAAGAGTCGTGTTCTATAGTTAAGTGAAATAAGCCATAGTGACACTTTAATGGGAAATAATTATAAAATTCGTAAACACCAAAATATGAGTGATATCTAATTATCACATTACATATTATGTTTTGTCAATCTGTACTGAGAAAAAAAGATTTTTATGGTTTATTTTTAAAGCTCATACATAACATATAAAGTCTACATCTAGGATTGATTCCTAAAGAAATTAACAAAATATTATTGTGCAAAAATAATTATGTTATTTATTTGATTAAATAATCAGAAAAATATGATTTATGTATGAGGATTTTCAATTGTTATTCCAAATTAAAAATAAAGAGAGAAAAGTGAAACAAGAGAATGACAAAATATATACTAATCATTAGAGAAGAAAATAAAATGAAGGCATTAAAAACATGTTTTTGAACAATATTAAATGTATGGCAAACTATCTTTGTATATTGTGCTACTCTGATTTATGGGTTAAGAGTCAAAAAATAAGGTACAAAATTATTTAGAAAACATGATTCCAAATTTGTTGATTAATATAATATAGAGATATTTAATATATATTATATAACATTAAGATATTGTAATATGCTAACTCAAGTAGCATTTGTTTTTCAGGTTAAGTTTTATTCAGACAAGTGGTTAGAAGTTAAATAGATGGTACCAAAGACCATATATGACTCACTCAGTATTGTAAATAGCTTTTGCAAAAAATAACATTAAAAGTTGAACAGAAAATTCCCCCTGAATAGAAACTACACATTCTTTCATCCCCCCAGGCACCCTTTTCATAGAAAGAGTGAGATTAATAGCTAAAGATCAAAACTACCCCTAGAGAAAAAGAGATTTTTTGAGTAATTTGAGAATAGTCTTAAGGCAAATCTATTAAGAAACTTTTTTGACTCATCCAAAGTCATCAATAGCTAAAGATTTTCTTGTTTGTTTTTAAAGGCAAGCATTGGTAAGGTATATTTCCATTGAACAAAATCAAAACTACAGTAATTTCAGAATTTCACAGATATGTGAAGTGGTGAGTAGGAATAGAAATAATTGAAACAATGAAATAGAGTTTGCTGGAACTGTAATGAAGGTAGAAACCTTTAACTTTAGTTAAACTTCATGCACAGGTAGAAAAACTGAAAACTTTGTCAATATTATACCAGTTTT
>NW_007740044.1:15436-20560 GCF_000696425.1 Galeopterus variegatus
CTATACAACTCTGGTGAGAATAAAATTATACCACATAGTAGGTTAATAAGAACTAGTTGATTTGGATTGTGAGGAGGAGAAAATAAATATTTCAGTGGAATCTATTTTCCTTGCTTTGCAAGGATCATAAAAACCTGAGCTTTTGTTTAAAATTTAAGCGTCAGTTTGAATTGGAGTCATGGATGCTGGGTCCTAGTTGAGGACCTTCTACCTAGGTGAAGGTGAATTATGGGCACGCCACTTCCTTTTCTAGGCCTCAGTTGTGTCATGAGGAGGTAGACTGGATATGCTTTACACTCCCTTGATGCTTTCAAATTCCTCTGATCTGTAGACCTGGAAGAAAAAAGTGTTTTAATACTACTACTTACAAAATATTTTCACAGTAGGAACTGAAATACTGAAGCATTTCCACGTATTTATGTAACAGCTAAATTAAACAAAGAGCGAGTGAAATTTCCCAGTGAGAGAGCTACGGAAGTAAAAACTGATCAAAACAAAGAGTTTTCAGAATGTATGCAGTATTAAAGTTCCAGAAAACGGAAGAAAAAGCCTGGAAAAACCAACCATGGTGTTGGAAAGAGCAGAAGGAATAAGAGAAGCATTTTTTTTTCTTTGCTTTTTCGTAGTCTAAAATGCTTTCCACTGAAATAGCCACATCTTTTCACCTCATAATCTAATTTAACTAGCATTTATTAACTTACTATTTGGTATAACTTTATTAGGAGCTGGTGAGGATTTTAAAGAATTTTATTAAATCTCATGTCTGCCCTCTAGGAACCTATATACAAACCATGGAATAAGATACATAAGATGCCATATGCATAAAAAAGAAGTAACAATATATGGTATTTTATATACCATAGAATAAGATATATACACAGTTAAATAAAGATAAAAGGTAGAATGTATTTAAATACAAACANATGCCATATGCATAAAAAAGAAGTAACAATATATGGTATTTTATATACCATAGAATAAGATGTATACACAGTTAAATAAAGATAAAAGGTAGAATGTATTTAAATACAAACATAAATAGCTTGACTTGGGGATTGTAAATTCAAACGATTATCAGGTCAAAAAAAAAGCCAAATAAAAATGCAATGGGCAGAGTAGATAATGAGCCAAGCTGAATAATGCTTTTTTTGGAAAAGCTGCCCACCTAGTGCCTGTGGATTGCTGCCATTTGGGATGTAGGCCCAGATCTTCTAATTTTCTAAACATAAACAAGAATCTAAATATTTACGTAAAGTCTCTTTTGTTTTTTAGTGTTGGAATCTAATTTAAATACTTTAAAACATCATATAAATCAGACAGACACATCTCTGAGGCATGTGCACACTATGAGCTGATAGTTTACAATACTTGGTTTCTTAAGTGCTATAGCAAAAATTTGTTGAAACTTTATGATGCGTCAGATGTTTAACATACTATAACTTTTTTTTACTCATAAAAGTCTGAGCTAATTATTATCCCAATTTCTACAATTTTATGGGAAAATTGAGGGTCAGGGAAGCTAAATGTCTACAACGTCATATATTTGTCCAATTCCAATGTCCATATGTTTTCTCACATACATTGAAGAGGATGGGTGAAAAAAAAGAGGGACTTTATGCTAGAATTGTGAGAGAGGGTAAGCAGGACTTGGGCAGCCAAAAGGCAGAGATGAAATGATTTTAGTTAGAGGAACATGTGAAGACTTGGAAGAAGAAAGGAGCAAAGTATTTTTAGAAAATAGCTTCGAGACTGGTCTGGTGACAGCAGACATTTCACATTGGGAAGCGAGGGAAGAGGACTACATATAATACACTAATAATATTGAATTTCACCACAAAACAGAACATTAAAAACTAGTAAACTTAAAGAATTTGCTTTTTAGTTTTTTTATTCATTTTAATTTCCAGTGTCAACCAATGACCAGCAATATCCTTTACTGCATTTATTATTTGCCTGCAAGAAACAAATTATTTAATTGATGACAATTAAAAGAGGTAAAGATCATGTTGGTACATGCGCATAAGCAAAATTATCTAATGCAGCTGTCCTCCTAATTCAGACATACAAAAGCAATTCCAAAATATAGTTATTCCATCTTCTGTACAAAAGTTAGCGTCCTTTTTAGATGAATCTTCCATAAAATTTCATTGTGTAATTTCACCTGAAGATTACTCAATTTCCATACAAAATGTCTTCCTCTGACACCCCAGAGAACATTACCTGCCGCTCAAAGGTGTTAAAAGGTAACTTGATCAATCACTGTGAAGAAATTAGTCTATATCCTAAAAAAATTGGTTTAATTTCAAACCCACAAAAAAGAGCACTATGATTCCCTTAGCAATTCAAATCATACTATCCCCACTAAAACAGCCCTCCCATGGTGGGAAAGATGTTGCTGGAATTTCCGATATTTATTTTTCTTCGAAAAACTGGAAACCTTTTTAAAATGTAAATATTCTATGTTTTTAAGTTTTGTTTCAATTAAAAAGATAATTTGCATTTTTTTGTAATTATTATTTGTTTTTGTTTTTGTTTTTGTTTTGCAGACTCCTCTGTCTATAACCTCTGGGTTATGACTACAGTAGTAAGCAGTACTCAAGAACCTGCCCAAGAGAACATAAAGTCTAGTGAAAGATACAGAGAAGTTACTAGGCAATTAAAATATTGTAATATTAAAAGTATAAAAGATGATTTGAGAACAAGAGACTGAAAAAAGAGGGATGGCTTCCCAAGGCAACAGGCCTGTACATTGGTATCCTCACGGGTACCCTAAGGAAATGTAAGAATTAGCCATGGTTAGGAACATGATGAGGTAGAGTTGCAGAAATGTTCAAACAGAAGAAATGGCTTATACATACAAAGGCAAGGAGGAAAAAGACTTCAAATTGCTTTTAGGAAACAGAAATGTGACTTGTTGACATCCCAACCTCACTCTATCCCAACCCCCATATTCCAACAAAGTGAAGAAAGCATTATAGCATCACTTATATTTTAAGATATTTTAATACACTAACTCAAGCAGAATGTAGGTTTCAGGTAATTTTTTTCATGAAAAGATTAATTCCATATTTAATCTATTTTAAACATTACAGAAAAGGAGGAGGAAAGATAGAGATGACTCTAGAGATTTATAATGCTGCATCTCAAAGTTAAACCTGACCTAATTATTTGGTTTGGTGTAGGATGGCATATTCCAGTGGAATATCTACGAATTTTCTGGGAGAAGACTTTCTCAAACAATACAGCTCTGCTTCCCCCAATTCTTGAAGATTCTGATGTGTTGTGTGTGTGTGTGTGTGTGTGTGTGCGTGTGTGTATACACACACGTGGGCATTTGTCTGGTTCACAGGGGTGGTAAGGATTAATAATCACAGCCCTAGCCTTCAGCAGTTTATGTGGAAATGTCTTATTTCTCAGATATAAAAAGAAATAAAAGCGCTGGAAATCAAGTTAACTAGTCATAACAGCCTAACATGTAAGACAGTATTGATCACTTTTGTAAGCCATTTCACAAACAACATTGAGTGTTCCTTACCACAGCCTTGTCAGATTAAAGCTGCTTATTGCTCAGAACAGGTGGTGATTTTCCTCTGGTTATTAATCCAGTAGCTGGCAGAGCCAGAGCCTCAAACTTATACATCTGCTGACGAACAGTGGAAAAAAATGCTCTTTTGGGGAAAATGTGTTGTCCTTAATACATATGGGTAAGTGTGATGAAGAATGCATGATTAGATGAATAAGTCCTTACCCCTAGGCTCCATAAAAGGGCTGAGATAATTGAAAGCATTTGTGTCTCACCAGGAATGTGTTCTCTTCCTGCCATTGGCATCGTTTCCACCTTACCATCCAGACCTCAGCCCTATCAAGCTTCTTCCTTTCCCTTTACTGCCTTAGAAACAGGTACAGTCTTCCATTTCTCCTAATCTTGACTCAGTCACTCCCTCTATTTCATTCTTTTTGACTCCCATATTCCTAACAAAAAGAGCATAGTTAAGAGTCAGAGATCTATATTTAGATTCTGAATCTGATATTTACAAGCTCTGTGATCCTGGAGAAGGCATTTCACATCTCTGAGCTCTATGAACAGTGGAAAAAAATGCTCTTTTGGGGAAAATGTGTTGTCCTTAATACATATGGGTAAGTGTGATGAAGAATGCACGATTAGATGAATAAGTCCTTACCCCTAGGCTCCATAAAAGGGCTGAGATAACTGAAAGCATTTGTGTCTCACCAGGAATGTGTTCTCTTCCTGCCATTGGCATCGTTTCCACCTTATCATCCAGACCTCAGCCCTATCAAGCTTCTTCCTTTCCCTTTATTGCCTTAGAAACAGGTACAGTCTTCCATTTCTCCTAATCTTGACTCAGTCACTCCCTCTATTTCATTCTTTTTGACTCCCATATTCCTAACAAAAAGAGCATAGATTTTAAGAGTCAGAGATCTATATTCTGATGCTGAATCTGATATTTACAAGCTCTGTGATCCTGGAGAAGGCATTTCACATCTCTGAGCTCTATTTTCTTCACCTGGAAAATGGTGCTGGGGAAGGTCTCTTAATTAAATATGATAACCTAAGAGGTCTGTCTGGTAGCTATCAATATTATATTGAAGTGTTTAATGACATTTCTGCACCCTTGATTCCTTTATCTGACTTTCAGGAATACATACTTTTGTTTCTTATTTCTATCTCAGGAAGGCAATTCTTCATATGTTATGTCAATAGAGAAGTTGTGTAGCATAGGGTTAAGGAAATGAACTCAGAGGTTAGAATGTCAGAGTCCGAGCTTATGTCTTCACCACTTCCTAGCTGTGTAAGCATGGACAATTTACTGGTTTACTGTGTGCCTAACTTGCCTCATTCATAAAATAGGGGTAACAATGCTGTCTACTTCATAGGATTTTGGTGTTAATTTAATTAAGTAAAAATGAAATGAATTAGAATATGGTGGGACCTTAATAAATTTCACTATTATTATTTGTCAATAGAGATATTAACATTTTATTTTTTATTTAAGTCACATTTTGTTGGTCAAATTATCAGGAGACTGAAGTTGATGTCCAATGAGTAAATGGATTAAAATATCATGAACCCCAAATAGAAAAATACATTTGCTTGCAGATTAC
>NW_007740044.1:21787-22415 GCF_000696425.1 Galeopterus variegatus
TGTGTTTTGAAATGTAGATTTTATGTAGTCCTTGATGCATTTTGAAAGCATACAATATTGTTTGTCTATGTAGACTAACTATAAATATCCAGAAAATTGTAAACTTAGCCAAATATCTGCAAACCTAGCAGGTGTTTTCTGGAAATTTCTCTCAACACTGATATTTTTGTGTATTTTGCAAGACTGACACAAGTAGATCTACCCTGGTTGCCTTTCTCCTGTTGTGCGTGTTTGTACATAGACGTACAACCATCGTACTGTATAACCAATATGTTCCCTACCTGATACGTCTGCCATTACCAGGTTGGTCTCCCAGGTAATCTCTGAAAATTATAGGTTCATTCCTGCCTCCAAGTACCACTTATTAAAAATACTTCATGCATTCCCTTTACTTTCAGGACTGTGACTGGGTGCTAAGGCTGTATAACATCTAGAGCACATTTCTGCCTGTGTGTAACCGCTATACTGCAGATAGAGGTATCTTCCACACAAGTACGTTTCTAACCATTCAGTACCAACTCTTTTTAGTTTTACTGTTTGGCTTTTTTAATGGAAAACTTGCAGGTGTTTTTGGAGATGTCATAGAACAAAGTAATTACTAAACAAGAAAATTAAAGAAAGGCATTTT
>NW_007740044.1:22532-27578 GCF_000696425.1 Galeopterus variegatus
AGCTCAGAATTGTTCTATCTTTTAAACCCTCAGTAACACAGCTCAATTTTTCGGATGTGGACAATTTCAGCTCATTTTTACTGCCTAAAGTACCGTTTTTGCCACTTCTAATCCACACTTATAAACATCCTATGTATTAAATTTCCTAAAACACCACTTGTATCATATTACAATCTTACTTGAGATCCTATTGTGGATCTAGTGACTATAGGAAAAATTCCACACTCCTCAAACTGAGAGGTTTCCTAGGCATGAGAAATAACATCCAATTTTAGTTATCAATCTGACCTATGACTTCCCAGCTTAATTTTGCTCCCATCATAATAAATTCTTTTTCCTTCCCCATGACCTATGCTTATTCTGCCTCAGTGACTTTCCTAATATTCTCTTATTTTTTTACTCCATCTCTTTGGCTATCCAAATCCTACCTATACTCTAAGGCAAAATAAAGAGCCAGAAAATCTATGAAAAGTTTCAACTACTCCAACTATTGGTCATATTTTTCTCTGAATTTACACAATACCTACCATCTGACTGTATAATTAAGTGAAATTTATATGCTACTCTGAAATGTTTCTTCCTATGGAACTATTGCTAGTCCAATTAGATTATAAACCGATTGGAGGCACAAATATTCCCTACGCAATTTCCTTTCTATTACCCATTGTATTTTTTTTTTGAGTGCTAGAAACACACTAAATATACAAGGATGCAAAGTGGACTCAATATGATTACTTTAAGGGAAAAAAAAGGTTTATAAAATGCAATTGTACTGACTGTACTATTATCAAGGATAGATTAATGATTTTCTAAGAAACGTGAATGGAAAAATCTATATGTTATGAAAAGGTTAAATACAGATGAAATTTTTATAAATAAAATTATAGGTGAAATATACTGGCTGATGATATTTAAATAATATTTTGGTGAATCTCTCTACAGAGGGAAGGTTATGCAGTGATTTTCAGTTTCAAACACAGGTGTCAGTACTATTGTCTAAAAAAAGCTTCTGATTTTCCAAAATAGGAATTGAAAAAACAGGTCTTAGCTATATTAAGATGAGAAAACTAAAATATAAGTCCAAGTGTTAGAATATTCTCAAGAAATTCTCATTACATTAAAAATCTTTGTGAAACTTTGTCAAGAATAAGTTGTTAGAAGGCTAAAGCAACTTGATATTTTCCTGACAAAGGGAACTGCTACATCCAAAAAATCACCAATTATTTCATAAATAAGTCTGTAATGAGTCTGGAAAGGAAAGCTTGTCATCAGTATGAGTTTATAATTTTAAGATTTCAAACTAACCATTAGCCATAAGAATTGAACAACTCTTAAAACCCAGTCCCAGTTCTAGTATGACAAAATAATGGCAAAATAATCTCCATGATCTCTGAAAACAAAACAGAAATAAAATAAAGGGCACATTAAGCTGAATTTGGTGTATCACAGCCTGGTAAGTAGAGGATAAGGGGTGGGAAATGAGTAATTGTATAGAAGTATGTAATAAGTCATCTCTCATTACAGATGAGGAAACAGTGTTAGACTGTTAAGCGAATGTTCTGAGGTTTCAGAGGCAAATTCAAGACTAGCTGAGTCCAAAATCTATGCTTTCTCATTTATCATGATATGTCTTTGGATAAAACACTATTCATTATACTTAAAATACTTAACATTTATCACTTCTCTTTGTCTTTTGCTGCTGGATAGTCTTTTCCTCTTTGGTACAGAGGGACATCATGATTCTAAACCTTGCTGTACTCATCTAGGGATACCTTTATAAAGATAAAGATCCTGGTATGATTATTACATGTATCTTAGAAATTAAGCTGCTTTAACAAAGAAACCCAATTAAAAAATGGGTAAAGAACCTGAATAAACATTTTTTTCAAAGAAGACATCAAAAGGCCAACAGGTACATGAAAAAGTGCTCAACATCACTAATCACCAGGGAAATGCAAATCAAAACCACGATGATATATCATCTCATACTTTTTAGGATGGCTATTGTCAAAAAAACAAGCCATAACAAGGGTTAGCTAGGGTGTGAGAAAAGAGAACCTTTTCTCACTTATACACTGTTGGTGGGAAAGGAAATTGGTACAGACATAATGGAAAACAACATGGAGGTTCCTCAAAAAATTAAAAATACCACTACGATATAACCCAGCAATTCCTCTGCTGGGTACATATTCAAAGGAAATAAGATCAACACCTTGTAAAGATATGAACATCCCCATGTTCATTGCAGCATTATTCACAATAGCCAAGCTATGGAAACAACCTAAGTGTCCATTGATGAATGAATGGTTTAAGATATAGTGATACTTCTTTATCACAATTATATAAAATAGACTATTATTCAGCTTTAATAGAAGGATATACTGTCATTTGTCACAACACGGATGAACATGGAGGACATTATGCTAAGTAAAATGAGCCAGACAGAAAGAAAAATACTGCATAATCCATTTATATGTAAAATCTTAAAAAAAATAAAAAGTTGAATACATAGAAACAGAAAGTAGAATAGTGGTTACCAGGGATAAGGAGGAAAGGAAAACAGGAGAAATAGGTCAAAAGGCACAAACTTTTGGTTATGTAGGATAAGTCTAGAGGTCTAATGTACAGCATGAGTAATATAGTATTGTATGGTGAAAATTTGCTAGGAGAGTAGATTTTAGGTGCTCTTACCACACACACAAAAAAAGATTGTAACCATGAAAGGTGATGAATAGGATAATTTACTTGACTGTAGTAATCATTTCACTGTACGTGTGTGTGTGTGTACACATACATATACCAAAACATCATCTTGTGTATGTTAAGTACATACAATTTAAGAATTTTTTAAATGACCCCAAAATATAGTTCCTTAAACAAGGCAGAAATATATTTCTCTCTCACATCATAATCTCGAAAGCAGCCCAAGTGGCTATAAAGCGTCAGGAACTCAATTTTCTACTGTCTTACTGGTGTGTCTTCCCCAATGTGTGGTTCCTACCTGGTGGGCAAATGTGATTCCTCCATCTTCCCTTAGCACATCCATATTCCAGACAATAGGAAGGAAAGGGAGAGAAGTGAAGGTTTAGCCCTTCCCTCTAAGAGCATGACCCAGAAGTTGCTCACATCACTTTTACTCACATTTCACTGGCCAGAACTTAACCAGAGACACCTAGCAAAGGAAACAAGGAAATATAGCTTTATCTAGTCAGACACGTGCTCAGCTAGCTAATACTCAAGATTATATTACTAAATGAGTCCTCCTCTCAAGGTGATTACAGGTAAACAGCATATAAGTCACTGAACACTTTTCTGATTGACTCAACTTCCCACTAAGGTGAAAGTATGTATAGTCCTTCCGGATATAATGATATAAGGTGATGATCCTTCTTTCTCTCTCCTTGATCTTTCTAAATTATAATCCATTAGATTATGTTACATAATCTTTATCCTTTTTATACTTGCAAGTTTTTCTCTTGTTCCACTTTTGGTGGGTTTAACAAAGAAAAAAGAGACAAAGAAAAGCCAACAGAAAGATATTTTGTTTTTATAGCTGATGACAAGATGTGTTGTTCCAGTCTTTCAGGATCTCTTTGACAATTAAAGTTCTCTTCTTTCTAAATATTACATGTTATCATTTTCACCTATGTGAGAATTGAGATCTTAACCCACATCTCTTTAAAAGAAAGAAATGGATTCCCTTCTTGCTTGGCTTTTTATTCACCACTATATTCCTGCCACAACTCAAAGACAAAAGAGACTAAGGGATGACAAAGACTGATTTCTTTCCTCAACTCCACCTGTTTGTGATCTATATGACACTATAAACTGTGTCAACAGATACATAAATCTGATAAATTACTCTGAATCATAAACCATTTTAATGGGTCCAATATAACCTACTATAATTCAACTTTTGGTTTTGGTAAATTTTTACATTAATATTTCAAGAGGAGACTCAACAAAGATAGAGAGCCTGAGGCTGATACATCCTTTGCTTTACACTACAGATTGAACAGGACATTTTGTAAGCTAAGATTTTTCCAGTGCAGCTTGCAGATTTGCAAAGGCCCAAACGATATTATGCAGAGTCAAAAAGAAAGCAAAGATTCGAATGCCATTTGAAATAGTGGCCTGCAGGGTGGTATAAAAATCAAATAGTAGACTCTTACTATTTTCCTAAGTGGTGCCACGGCCATGGTTTTTAACCCTTTTTCTAGCTTCATGAAATCATTATTGCTACATACTTGCACTATTCCTTTATAACCTGTGATGAATCTTGCAACAGGAAAGAGACTTAATTTCCCATGTACATTTAATGAATATCTTCCACATGGGTAACTTAAGTTGAATGCTATAATTTTATATAAAATAAATTAAGGTCAGTTTCCCATTATTTTTGATAAGCAGTGAGAAATAAAATCTCTATTTTAAACATTTAATGAAAAAACTGAAATCCAATTTCATACCCAACACTGAATCCAAGGTAAAGCTAGTACTAATCCTGTTTGTAATAAAATTGACATCATATCTGGATTAACTTTTTTAATTCTAAGAGGAAATGTTTAACCACATTAAATGTTTACAATGTGAAAGACATTGTAAATTGCCTTCAATCGCTTTGACAGTTTTGATCATTTATTTACATTATGCTTTTTCCAAATTATTTTGTAGATTTCATATTATGGTATGAGTCTTGGTCTTCTGACTTAATTTACATATATAATAACCTCTCTAATTTGGCCTTTTCTGTCATTCTTTCTGTAATTATTTAAGCACTAAAATTTTTTCTAAAATTAATTTTTATCTATCAACTCAGATGATATTAAACATGTAATTACATTACCTAAATATTATTTTTTTAAAATTCTTGTCAGGGCCTCAAAATTTAAGTAATCTGATTTCAGAATGAAGTTTTCAGCATTGTCTTTTTTCTTCTCCCTTTTTTCATTCTGAAAACAGGATATTAGAACTAGCGTGGAGAATTCCTGTCCCGACCCGCGGGATATTCAACGCAGACCCTGGAGGGGGGAGTGGGAATTGGAT
>NW_007740044.1:32044-32411 GCF_000696425.1 Galeopterus variegatus
CTTTCTTACATAAAAATTATTATTATTATTATTTTATTTTTATTATTATTTTTATTTATTTAATTTAATTTAATTTAATTATTATTAACTCTAGGACAAAAATACACTGTACCAGATGCTTTCTTACATAAAAATTATTTTTCTTTCTCTCTAGCCCCTCCAGTCATAACCATATCCCCACATCCACAGCCTCCTTTAAATCACCTCCTTTTTACATACTTGTTTCTTTTTTATCGATGTTCAATTGGCCTAATTTGTCTAAAAATTATATATAAAGGGTTTTACATATATATATATACTTAGTTTTAAGTTTGGTTTTGGTGGGGTTAACAATTTAAAAGCCTCTAGCAAAGACAAATGTAGTCCT
>NW_007740045.1:0-4205 GCF_000696425.1 Galeopterus variegatus
AGTCGGGCTTGGCCCCGCAAGTGGGGCTGGGCTGGGGGTGACTCATAGAGCTCGCAGAGTTGGGCCGGTCCGGCGCCTTCCACTCCGTTTCTGTTGGAAAGGGGTTTTATTAATTAACTCACAAAGTCACCAGAGAGGCCATACAGGCTTGGAAGCTATACTTAGCAATAATGCAGGCATGGAAAGTACACCCAGGGGAAATGAATCATACTTTAAAAGAGTAGTTTCCAAAGTGTGTTCCCCAACCAGCAGCATCAGCATCCCCTGGGAACTTGGTAGAAATGCCGCTTCTCAGGCCATACCCCAGACCTACTGAATGAGAAACTCTGGGGGAGGAGCCCAAAAATCCTTGTTTTCACAAGTTTCCCGGGTGATTCTGATTCCTAGTGAGGTTTTCAAAACCTAGATTCTAGCAGAAGCACAGTGAGGTTTGCAAACCTGGATTCTAGCAGAAGCACCATTGCTGCTGCTTCCCATTCTTTGGCACCTGCGAAATTAGGAACTGGATGCCCCAAACCCTGCCACAGCTGCTGCATAAGAGCCAGTGGCATCTGCCAGTGCACATGTCAGAAGATCTCACCCCACCACGCCCGCCTGTGACTGCTGCCTCCCATTGCTCACTTCCAGCCCTGACACTCCTGGAAGTCACCCTCTGGGTAGAACCAGAACCACATTACATGTCAGCGCCCTAGCTGCAAAGGACACCAAGAAATGGAATTTAGTTTTCCAGACTCTGTAGTACAGAAGTAAGTTAGAAGGTGCAGTGCTGATGTCACTGGAGGGTGGTGGGAAGTCACAGCTTGCCCTGCAAGTGAGAGAGGTGATGTTGGGAATGTGGCTTCTTTAAAATGTTGAGTGGTTCATTCTCTCTAGAGGTAGCTTGAGCAGACTCACAGGGCACAGCTGGGAGGGAGGCACCACATGGAAGAGATGTCTCAGATGCCCAGTCAGACAGGATTGTATTTGTGCCAGCAGGACTGTCGCTTCCTCCAGGCGGCTCCTGAAAGCAGAAATGGGCTGCGTCGCAATCAGGGAGAAGGCAGATCTGGCGCCTTCTCTACACGGCACACATCACTCTGGGGAAAAAAACCCAGATCATAGCAGTAAGGTATCTAACCCTTGGTTTAAATGAGCTGTGTCTGACTGATTTAGAGGGATTTGTACTGGTTTTCTTAGCTAGGCTTTTGTTTTCTCATTGCTATATTGTTGTTTGAATTATACTGATTAATTTGCTTTTCAAATATTTTTGTTTTATTATTTTAAAAGACTTGGACATTGATAGGGTATTTCTGCATGTATCATAGCTTTATATTACTTAAAAATACAAAAGGTGAAACAAACAGAGAAAAGCAAACCCGTCCAGACCTACATGCTCTGATATCCCAGTCTACCCCCAAGAAGCAGCAATGCATCCAGGTTAAGAACATGGCACAGAGGTGGTCTGGGTCACCTGTGGGGCCCTCTGCAATTCACCTGGCTTCTAGAATGTTTATGGTCCTCCTTTGTCAAATGAGGGTGATCAGGGTACAGATGCTTAGGATTTTTATGGAGTGTAATGAGCTACTGCATGTAAAACTACTTAAGGCTGGTTCCAAATAAGGGCTCAACTGTTATCACCACCCGAGGGCAGTGATGCTCAGGAGAGTGAACTAACCAGCCACTTTGGAACATGCCCCAAACTCCCAGACAGAGAGACTTAGTCACTGGCCTGGGTTGACTAGTGTCCCCCCCGCCCCACCCCAAAATTTATGTTCACCCAGAACTTTAGAATGTGACTTTATTTGGAAATGGAGTGTCTGTAGATATAATTAGTCAAATTAAAGTGAAGTCACACTGGATTAGGAAGGGCTCTGGTCCAATGCCTGATGTTCCTCTAAGAAGAGGGAGATGTGGACACAGACACACAGAAAGGAGAATGCTGTGTGAAGACCTAGACACAGAAGGAAGATGGCCATGAGAAGGCAGAGGCAGGGACTGGGGTGGTGCATCGACAAACCAAGGAATGCCAGGGATGGCCGGCAACCAGCAGAAGCTTGAAGACACAAGGAAGGTTCTTTTCTAGAGCTGTCAAAGAAAGCATGGTCCTGCCAGCACTATGATTTCAGACTTTTAGCCTCTGGGACTCTGAAAGAATAAATTTCTGTTGTTTTAAGCCCAGTTTGTGGTAATTTGTTACAGCAGCTGTAGCAAACTAATACAATCACTTAGCTGTATTTTGTGAGCCTTATTCCCTGCCTTCAGCTAAATCCTCTTGGCTTTCTTAGAAATGCTAGCAGGAATGAGACTAGGAGAACATGACTTTAGGGTTTTGAAAAATGGGCTGTAGCCAATACCTTAGCAGGTTGTTAGGTGTGAGAGCAGATTGAGGATGACAATAGAAAATGCATCAGTTACTTGTGGACCCAGAAATTTCTTGCAGCGGCACCACCACCACTAACAGCCACTTTCCCTGTGACTAATAGGGGTCAGAGTAGCACTGTGCAGTTAGGCTATTTCACTGTACAAAGTCCTTATCAACAGAGAACAAGTGAGACGACAGCACCACCCAGAGTGGTGCCAAGGTGCCAGCCACACCAGCCTTCCCACTTTAGTCACTGTGCCTCGGCTTGCAGGGTTTGTGCAATAGATCAAGAAGCCTTTGCACCCTCCCACAGCACCCTATCTGGACACCAGCCCCTTGCACTGTGCATTTATTTATTTGCTCGCTACACATCTACTGAGTACCTACTGAGTGGTGACATCACATCTGGAATAAGGTCTGCTTCTGAAAGCTAGCTGCAGTGGCCGAGTGAGAGGCAGGCATTCCAGAAACAGAGAAACCCAGAGAAGGAGAAAGACTTGTCAGCATAATGCAATTGGAGGAACTCTGGAATGAAAGGCCAAGCACTTCTCCTGTTTCAAGAATCATGTCAAGCTTATGGCATCACTGATCAATTTCACTGGAGTAGAAGTACATCTATCCAGAAAGCCAGCTGCCTCTTTCTGGGATCTGCTAAGGTCTCTAGCTTCCTGATTAGAAAGACCTTTTCTCTTTGAATTCCATGGCAGGTTCCAGGGCATCTACCCAAGAGAGGAGCCCAGGTGACCTTGGAGAGAGTATTGCTGCCTTTCTGGGTCAAGGTAGTGGCCATACCGATCCATCTACCTCGCCTAATTCTTTTCGGATCCTTGGTAATCGTGGAGCCATCACCACTATCTTAAGTCACCATAATACCCTCCTCTCCCTGCCTTTCCCACTCCATAGCTTTAAAATCACAAGATTCTATAAAGTGCTAAAAAAATTTGGTTGCAAGGCAGGTTTGGATCAATGTAACCTATTATATCTGAGTGCTGGTAAATGGGCTCTTCTAATGGATCTTGTCCTCCAGGAAATGCTGCCATATCTGGGATTCCAAGCTAGACTGGCATGCACCGGACATATGTTATGAAAACACAGAGCCTTAGGCTTATATGGCCAAGAATGAGCAAGATTGTGATTGCTCTATAATCTCCATGAATGTCCCTGTAGAAGTCAGTGAAGGCCTGAAGATGGCGACACTGAGCAGATAAACAAACCAAAGCCTTTGGGCCCATGAGCACCTGGTCTGTCTCTAGGTGAGGGCACTGAAGTGGCCCTGTCCCTACTTGGTGCCAGCACTGGCCCCTGTTCTCTGAATAGCTTCTCCTGTCTGCTGCAGGCCTTTATTACACCAGTAATCCCTTTTTGTCTACTTTTCTTCTCTCCTTTTACTTTTTGGCCTATAAACATGACCATACCATGTCCATACCTCTGCCATCCTAAACTAAACAAAATAAATTAAAATGACAGCAACAAAGCTCTTCCCTGACCCTGAGTCCCCATCATTACCATGATTTAACCAACCGCCCTCCCCCATTCAGATGTCTGTTTCTGTATTCCTTATAGATAGATGGAGCTCACTTATGTGCTGGACACTGCCCTGCGTGCTGGGAGTGAGACCAGCAGATACACAGCCGTCTGTTAGGCACTGTGCTAATGGATTTACATATATTATTCCTTCCAATCTTCGTAGCCCATAAAGTAGATACTATAAAAATGTCCATTTTAGGGGCCGGCCCGGTGGCGCACTGGATAGTGCGCCGCTTGGGAAGCGCGGCGGCGCTCCCGTCCGAGGGTTCGGATCCCACATACAGACCGGCTCCCGCTCACTGGCTGAGCGAGGTGCGGGAGCAACGCCGAGGCTTGC
>NW_007740045.1:5205-6826 GCF_000696425.1 Galeopterus variegatus
ATCCCGTTGCCGGTCCCCGGTCCGGTACGGGGGCAACACTGAGGGTTGCGATCCATTGCCGGACATGGAAAAAAGACAAAAAAGACAAAAAAAAATGTCCATTTTACAGACAAGGCGACAGTGGCATGGTGAGTCCAGTGACTAGCTCAGGGTCATGGTGCTAGACTGGCTCAAAGCCTGTGCTCTTTACCCCTGAGCCCTGCGGCATCTCTTTGAATAAGGCATAGTCCTGCCCTCCCAGGAGCCCATCTGGAAACTTCCCAGCACCTTTACTTACAAGCTTTGATCTTGGCCAAAAAACCGCAGTTTTCATTTCTTCATCTATAAAGCATGGATACTAATATTGTCACCTTCTTAGAGCTGTTGCTGAGTACTTAGAGCTGCTGTCCAGTAAGTAAAATGACTTCTGAGAGTGATGAGCCCTGTGCTCCAAAGTGTTTGTTGAATGGAATTGATAACAATTCACATTAACTGATTCCTAATGTGCATTAACTCATTATCACCGAATCAGGTGTGTTCAGCTCAGGTTTGTGGCATCAGGTCATGATGCCCCTTTTCTGTGCTGGGCTGTGTGCTAAGTACTGAGCAAAAGTGACCTCAAAAGGGCAGCCCTTGCCCCTGCAGAAGCTCATGGGATAAGATGGCACCAATGATAACAGAGCTAAGACTTGCTTGATCCCTTTTGTGTTTCTTCTACCAAATGCATCCTACAAGTGAATTGACCATATACAAATGTTTTCATAAACACATGTAGATCCCAAATGGTACTTTCTGGAGGTGGCTGTTATGGGTTTAATCCCTCCCTCCCAATTCCTGTGTTGAAGTCCTAACCCCCAGTACCTCAGAATGTGACTATATTTGGAGATATGGTCTTTAAAGAGGTCATTCAGTCAAAATGAGGTTGTTAGGGTGCATGCTAATCCAACATGACTGGTGCCTTTCTACAAAGAATGGGAAATTTGAACAGACACATACAGAAGGAAGAAAATGTGAATACAGAGGAGAAAGACGGCCAACTGCAAGTCAAGGAGAGAGGCTGGACAGATCCTCGCCTCACAGCCCTCTGAAGGAACCTGCCCTGCAGTCACTTGCTGTCAGCCTCCTAGCCTGCAAAGCTGTGCCACTACATTTCTGTTAAGCCACCCACCCGTGTGTGGCGCTGGGCCACGGCAGCCCTAGCAAATGAATACGATGGCTTGCAGTCCTTCTGCACCAAGTGAGCACATTGATGGACAGGGGATGCTTTAGGCTCCTGCAGGTAGGGAGGTGGGGTAGATTTTGTGGTTCAAGAAGAGTCTTTAGGGATATCCACATACAAAGGCCTGAACTACAGTGATGACTCTAAGATTGGTAAAACTTCAGTTACCAAAGGATATTGTGGAATCACCTTAGTTGAAAGTCTCTAAAAGCTCAGTGAACGCTCATTTGCCTATTAGGGGTTAAATATTACAGAATAGGAAAAGCCTTGGAGTGGCTGTTAAGAGGCTTTATTTTTGGTCCTTTCTGTTTTTTTTTTTTTTTTGTCTGTTTTTTTTCCGTGTCCGGCAACGGATCACAACCCTCAGTGTTGCCCCCGTACCGGACCGGGGACCGGCAACGGGATCGCAAGCCTCGGTGTTGC
>NW_007740045.1:6841-10900 GCF_000696425.1 Galeopterus variegatus
TATTTTTGGTCCTTTCTATGCTGTTGCATCAGGCAGGATGGGTTCGGTTAAGCTGTTGTGACCAGAAACCCCAAATCTCAGTGGCTTAAAATGACGGAGGTGTTTCTGCTGTGTTTTGTTTCTGCTCATTCCATCTGTCCCCCAGTGGTTGGCTGGGGCTGTGCCCTGCTGCCTTTGTCCAGGCCCCAGGACTCCGGAGCAGCCATTCTTTGGGACATTACTAGTCATCATTGTAAAGGGAAAGGGAGCTCTGGAGGGTTTTACATTGGCAATTAAATGCTCAGGCCCAGAAGCAACTTCTGTCACTTCTGCTCAATGACTCATTGGCCAGAACTGATCATTCAGTCCCTTCCAATGACAAAGGGGATGGGAAGTGCAGCCTACTGTGTACCAGAATAGGAGAGAATTAGAACACTTGGTGAACATTATGAACGTTCGTAACAGTCCACCTACCTGGTAACCAAACATTCGTTTCACCTCCCTTCTAGACACAAGATATACTCACCTCTTCCCATTTCCCTTAGAGCCCAAAAGTCCCATCCAGTTTCAGTATTAAGCTCAAAGTTCGGGATCTATTTTAGGGAATGAGGTGCAGTCCCACCGATCTGGAGTTTGGCTCCTCTTGATCTGTGTCCCCCATCTACCCCCAGTATGCAGTGGCTGAACAAGGATAGGATAAGCACCCTAAACACTCCCACTGGGAAGGGGAGAGGTGGGAGAGACGCAGCAGTCAGTGGCCCGTGGCAGGTCTGAAACTCACTTTTATTTGATATCCATGGATGGTTGAGGATGGATTGCACAGAAGAGGAAATTTGAACAGACACATACAGAAGGAAGACAATTCAGACTGATTCTCTTCTTGTTTCTTTGTGGCAAGTCCAATACTAAAGTTGCAGACACTTTCTCAGTCATGATGGGCCAAAACTAGTGCCAGAACACAAAATAACTGGCAGAAAGGGACTCCAGCAGAGTAAATATATATTGCAAAGCACCCGCATCTCATTGTAGGGCACAAGCTCTCGGTGGCTGAGAGCATTTGCAATACAACCACTCATTGGCCAACAGGAGAGTACGGTCCACCTGGAATATGTACTGAAACGGACAGTTTCTTTTCTAGAATTAGACATTTTAATTAAGGGCAATGTTTCAGAGGTCATGCCCAGTCAATACTGCATCGTGGTTAACAGTAAAGGGGATACATGTGTTGCAGAAATAACTCAGACAAAAAGGGTAGAGTGGTCCTAGAGGGAGGAGACAGTGCTCAGGGACAGAGGGGTTACTTCATTTATCGAGGGCTCATGTTGGAAGTGAAAATCAAATTGGATCTTGATAGATTAGTGAATATTTAGGTTAAGATGCAAATGGTTTTGGGGACTAAGCGGGATGTAGACATGCAAACATGGGAGAGAAGGGCCTTGTGCAGAGGCTATGAGCGGAGAGTATCAGGCAGGAGAGAAGTGAGTGAGCAAGAAGGGAAACTAAGGCTGCGGAGGTGGGTGGGTGCAGAGTATGGAGGCTGCGTGTGCCAGGTCAGGAGATCGGACTTCACTTTACGGGCTGTGGGAAGCCATGGAAGGGTCTATCTACTCCAGGCAGCTGTGACTTGTCTTACCGAGGGCACCCCTCCTCGGACAGCGAGAATGTCCACGTCCTCGGTACAGGCACGGCCCACCTGATGAAGAAATTCTTTGTGGGTTTGAATAAACTCTTCTTAAAGGATTAAAAAAAATCTTCTGGGGTGGAAATGAAGTATCAGGGCTGTGTGGACAAAGCAAAGGTGGTCAGATATTCTTGCTAAAGGCTGGTCTTTCAGCTGTTTGCTCTTTTGTATCACCTGTGTCCAGCATCCGGATGCTAATGAAAAGCCTAAGTGCCAAGGCCCAGCCGTAATGCAGATGCTGGTGTGTGTTTGGGGTACAGGGAACTAGAAAAGAAAGTGGCAGCTGGACATGTCTGAAAACTCCTGCTTTAAAATAGTTTTCACCTGTTTGTTTTTCATAGCCTTCAATTTCACTGTTCATTGTGAACTTTGGTACCTCTACTGACCATTCTTAGATTATCCAGGGGGATGAAGGTTTGGTAGGGAGGGAAGAGCTGTACTTGTTATTCCATGTGGGATGGGAGCCATTGGTGGGTTCTGAGCAGGGGACTGACAAGATCTGGCTCAGGTTTTAACAGAGTCTCTCTGGCTGCTGTGTGAGAAGAGGGTGCAGGGACTGGGGCCAAAGCAGGAGACCACCCAGGACGGGAGAAGAGTGCAACACCACAGGCAAGAGGGGATAATGGCTTGGCCTATGCAAATAGCGGTGAAGTGTGACAGGTAACAAGGCAGACACGGGCTATAGTCAAAGATGCAGACAATGGACTTTACTGGTAACTTAGATGTGGGGGGGAAGGGGAAGAGAAAAAGGTCATTCCTGGTTTTTTGGATTGAGTAACTGGTAAAGAATAACAAAATAATTATCTTTAATTTTAAAGAAAAAGCAACTATGCATGTACCTTTCTATTTAAAAATATATAAAGTGTACTTCTACATGTGTGCATTCTATATGCGTGTACTATATATGTGCAGTTTTATTATATATATTGACATAGATACAGATTTGCACACATTTCTATAGATATTAAGACAGAAAGGAGAGAGAGAAAGATGGAAACACACAAATTGCTCACAGTGGTTTTCCCAGGGGAATGGGAGAGAAGCACAAGGTAAAGGATGAGAGGAAAGGACTTTTCCTTTTTTGACCTATTTACTTCTGTTTAATTATTATTTTTTCAATGACAAAGTATAAATTTTACCCAGAAGGATATACATGAAGCTGTGAACAATGGTAATCTCTGGGTAGTGAGAATATAGATTTTTTTCATATTTGTATTATCTAATTATGTATTAGTTATCTATCATTACATAACAATGTCACCACAAACTTAGTGGCCTGAACACATATTTCTTATCCCACAGTGTCTGAGCACAGCTTGGCTATGTTTGCTGCAAGGCTGCAATCAAGATGTCAACAGGGGCTGGGGTCTCATCTGGGCTCGAGTGGGGAAGGGCTCACTCCCTTGCCCACATGGTTGTTAGCAGCATTCAGTTTCCTGTGGGTTGTCAGACTGAGGGCCTCAGTTTCTTGCTGGCTGTCAGCCAGAGGCCACCCTCAGCCATGTGAGTCTTCCCAACATGACACTTGCTTCCTCAAAGCCAATAAGGAAGAGAGTCTCCTCACAAGACAGGTGTTACAGTCTTATGTAACAGTCACAGAAGTGACATCCTATCACCTTTGCCATATTGTATTGGTAGAAGAATTCCCAAGTCCCACCCACACTCAAACGGAGGGACATCACAAAAGCCTGAATACCAGGAGGCCCAGAGGAAGGGAGCAATCACGGAATCTGTCTGCCACGCTAATTTTATGATAATTTACAGTGCACATATAGCTTCTGTAATAATGCACTATTTAGAAAATATTGTATTGAGGAGCCGGCCCGGTGGTGCACTGCTACAGTGCGCCGCTTGGGAGCGTGGTGGCGCTCCTGCCGAGGGTTCGGATCCCACATACAGACCGGTTCCCGCTCACTGGCTGAGCGAGGTGCGGGTGCAGCACCAAGGTTTGCGATCCCGTTGCCGGTCCCGGTCCGGTACGGGTGCGATACTGAGGGTTGCGATCCGTTGCCGGACATGAAAAAAGACAAAAAGGAAAAAAAAAAAAAGAAAATATTGTATTGAGTTTTAAAAACTTTCTAAAAGTAACAGAAAAAATTGACCCTACAAGGCATTAATTTCTTTGTGATAAGAATTTCTTAGGTTAGGCTCTATTCTAATTATGCTTCCTGAAGTTAAAGTGTGTTCTTAATAAAGCTAATAAGAAAGATAAGTCTTTTTCTTTTTTCTTTTATTTTTTATTTTTTTCCTTTTTGTCTTTTTTCGTGACCAGCAACGGATCGCAACCCTCAGTGTCGCGCCCATACCAGACCGGGACCGGCAACGGGATCGCAAACCTTGGTGCCGCACCCGCACCTCGCTCAGCCAGTGAGCGGGAACCGGTCTGTATGTGGGATCCG
>NW_007740045.1:11790-19489 GCF_000696425.1 Galeopterus variegatus
GGGGGGGGGGGTCTTCAAGGATTAAAGAGTAAGTGAAAACATATTCCTTGTCCATGGGGGTCATTTCTAGAAGATGTCACTCCCTGTCCAGTTCATCGAGCCTTCATGGGGTTGTCTTCAGAGAAATAAGAGTTTCGTTCCTCTGGAGGCTGTCCTTTGCCTGGGGCTGTGGGGCTGTAGGGGAAGGAGACCTCAGTCAGAATGTGGAAAACTTGGTTTCTGGCTTAGAGCAAATTATTTCTGTGACATCAACCAAGAAAGGGAACATCTCTGGGCTTCAATATTCTGATATTTAAAGTGGGAATAAAAATGATAGTTGCACCAGTTGATTCTTTAGAGGCAGATGGATGAGATTAAATCAGGCCACAACCTTTTGTCTTTCTGCGAGTTCAATGTCTAGAGTCTGGAGACATGGGCTTCTTAACCTGCATAGCAGTTCACTTCCAAGAGCTGACTCTGGGTCTCAGAAGGTTTCTCCCACCTACAGCCTTTTGCCACTGCTCCTTGGTTCAGACCCTCACCTGGTGTAGTAAACCCCCCACCCACCCCTGGAATGCCAGTCCAGTTCACCAGGACCAACCCCTTCCTGATCCCCCTGACTCACAAAGCAGACCCCGGGTCAGTTGTCTGAACCTGGGTTGGGTCCCGAACCCACCTAAGCCAATCGATTTGTCTTTGTGACTCGGGACCTTAGGAGGCCACCCTCACCCTTGCAGCCATCATTCCTGCTTCTCACCTCACTGATCCCTCAGAAGAGGGGACTAATGGCCCCACGCTTCTTTCCAAGTCTGTTGAGTCAGTTGTTCCAGTCCTTCTCTCACTTGTTCGTGAAGCATTCATCCATCTGTGATTTGCAGCACTTTGTGGTATTTCATTTCATCTTTACAGCAATAGCTCACCCACTTGGCCTCTAGAAGCTCAGCGGTCACCAGTCTAGAGGCGGGCATTATCATCACCCACGTTCTACAGGTGTGGAAACCACCACTTAAAAAGGTAAAAATCATTTGCCCAAAGTCTCAGCTGGTAAATGGGGCAAGTGAGGTCTGTCTGGTTCCAGAGCTCCGGCTTTCCCCCTGCCACATGGTGGCGCTTGTTCTCCATTGCAGAGCATGGGTGTGTGTCCTGTGATGATGGTGGTGGCTTTATAGTGGAAGGGAGGGGGGACTCCATCCCTCGCAGACAGCGGGGTACCAAGGATAGTGCAGTATCCAGATGTAGACACAGGGTGGCAGAGTGACCAGGGCAGACAGTGCCTCTGGCTGTATCTGCTGGGGAAGCCTCTTGTTTCTTGCTCCCTGCATGCTTTTAAATTAAGAGAAGGCTATGTACTTTTATAAATCCTGCATTCCTTCACATTAAGGAAAAGATATGTGCAATTATTAAATATATGCCTAAACTATAGCATACCTTACTGCAAGACATAGTGTGAATTAAAAAATTTTTAAAAAAAGTGGAAAGAAAAAAAAGCAGTCATAGGTATCAACACTGTAAAAGGCAAAGATTCCATTGAAATTGCTCTTTTGTTTGTTTGTTTGTTTTGGCGGCTGGCTGGTGTGGGGATCCAAACCCTTGACCTTTTAATAAAAAATTCTTGCAATGTTTCATTTAGAAACATTTAATGGTAAATTTATTTTAATTCCCACCTCGTTTTTGAAAAAAATAAGATCTCCTTAAAGATCTCTTTTTTTCTTAGTTTTATTGGAGGGAAAAATATCTTATCTTTCAATCGTAGAAAGTGTTTATAAACTCATTTTATAGGAAAGAAATCTACTTGGATGGTGTTTTATTTTAGTCTTACAGTATTTTAGAAAGTCAATACTAAGACATGAAATTATGTTGTGTGTCTACAATTATAGGCAAAAGTTGGCTCCTCTCTTGATGTTGTGCACAGAGTGAATGAAGTTAAGGCAAGAGCCAGATCGAGTTCTGCTGGCCCAGGAAGCCCCCTCGGTCCTCGCCTTACTTTAAGATGATGAAGTTGGGTATGTCCAGCAGACTACAAGAGGAAATAATTTTGCCTTTTCCAAAGTTGTCCGGAACATGTTTTCAAAAATGAAGAATCCCTCACTTTGGCCATATGAAGTCTTAGGCATTCTTTTCCCATGCCTTGATTACTGGTCATTTAAGCTTCGTTAGTGAAAAGGAACACTTAGCAGAGCAAGAGTCAGGTTTTGGTGTAATGAGAAAGGAGGGACTGAAGCTGTCAGCCACCGAACAGGAAAGGGGGCCTGTGCCAAGAACAGTAGCCATATGAAGTCTCAGGCATTCTTTTCCCATGCCTTGATTACCGGTCATTTAAGCTTCGTTAGTGAAAAGGAACACTTAGCAGAGCAAGAGTCAGGTTTTGGTGTGGCCATATGAAGTCTTAGGCATTCTTTTCCCATGCCTTGATTACTGGTCATTTAAGCTTCGTTAGTGAAAAGGAACACTTAGCAGAGCAAGAGTCAGGTTTTGGTGTAATGAGAAAGGAGGGACTGAAGCTGTCAGCCACCGAACAGGAAAGGGGGCCTGTGCCAAGAACAGTCCTTTCTGCCCTAGAACTCAGAACCTCGCAGGGGAGGCTGGTGTTTGCTTCTTTAGTCCCTTAGTAAACTGGATTTGATCTCCATATTCATTATCTTTCCTCCAAATGGATGGCTTGTCTTGATCAATTCTGATTGCCTATCAGGTTATCCACTGANGGTCCTCGCCTTACTTTAAGATGATGAAGTTGGGTATGTCCAGCAGACTACAAGAGGAAATAATTTTGCCTTTTCCAAAGTTGTCCGGAACATGTTTTCAAAAATGAAGAATCCCTCACTTTGGCCATATGAAGTCTTAGGCATTCTTTTCCCATGCCTTGATTACTGGTCATTTAAGCTTCGTTAGTGAAAAGGAACACTTAGCAGAGCAAGAGTCAGGTTTTGGTGTAATGAGAAAGGAGGGACTGAAGCTGTCAGCCACCGAACAGGAAAGGGGGCCTGTGCCAAGAACAGTCCTTTCTGCCCTAGAACTCAGAACCTCGCAGGGGAGGCTGGTGTTTGCTTCTTTAGTCCCTTAGTAAACTGGATTTGATCTCCATATTCATTATCTTTCCTCCAAATGGATGGCTTGTCTTGATCAATTCTGATTGCCTATCAGGTTATCCACTGATCTGTACAAGGCCATCTGTTATCGCCCCTGTGGGGCCATGCTTCTCTGAATCCTGCAGACATATTTCCCTGGCAAAGGAGACCAGCATTTGGGCCGGCCCGGTGGCGCACTGCTACTGTGTGCCACTTGGGAGCACGGCGGCCCTCCCGCCGAGGGTTCGGATCCCACATACAGATCGGCGCTCACTGGCTGAGCGAGGGGCGGGTGCAACACCGAGGGTTGTGATCCCGTTGCCAGTCCCGGTCTGGTACGGGCGCGACACTGCGGGTTGCGATCCGTTGCCGGTCACGAAAAATGACAAAAAGGAAAAAAAAAAAAAAAAAAAGAAGACCAGCATTTGATGTTCAAAAATGAGAGAACTCAAGGAGCCTGCGCTCTTTGCTGCACACGCTGGGGAGAAGTTAGGAGTGATAAAGTGTGTGGCAGGAAGGCGTAGGCCAGGAGCCCCTGCGGCAGTCTGGCTTGGCTCAGCCGGACGCAGGTGTGGGACGAGCATGATGTGGCTGAGCCCAGACCATGGAGGACGCTTCATCATGCCAGACTGAGGAGGAAGTGAGCGCAGACATCGAGTGGTTTTGAACAGGGAATAACATGACCATGCTGAAGGGGACAAGGCTGGCAGTGGGGAGACCAGTTCAGACCCCCTCGCAGCAATCCAGGAGAGAGACAGTGGTGCTCCGAACTAAGGTAGTAGGGGTGGGAGATGTAACTATCCATTTGGAGGAAGGGCGATCAATATGGACATCAGAGCTATTGAACAGGAGGACCTGTTGGACTTGGCGACCACCTGGCTAATGGGATTTGAGGAGGTGACACATGTGAAGCGGTTAGCACAGTCTCAGGCACACTGGGAGGACCCTATATAGCCCAGCTGCTATTGTATGGGAGGCAGGCGAGGGGGCTGTTACCGAGGTCTGGAGCATGAAATAGAGGGGAATGAGCCTTGGACATTCTATGGCACACCCGAAGGGGAGGTGGGATCAGTCAGTCCCCTACTGAGAGGAACACAGGCAAGAATGAAGCCCCGGCCACTGCCGCACAGCAGATCCTGGTTCCTAGGAAGACCCCTTTCCTCCCCCACACCACAGACAGCCTACAGATATGCGCAAAGTGCCTGTGTGCACGGGGGAGGGACACCAGTGCATGAAACTAGGAATGCAAAACAACCTGAACTCAAGAAGAAAAGACCTTACTCGTAGCAAAATAGCTAATACTTCCATAGTGCCTGTGCAGGTTTACAAAGTGCTCTCACAAGCATGAGCCCCTGTGATTTCCTCATTACTTGCCTTTCCAACTACAACAGGCTTGGGGAAAGCAGCTGTGGCTTCTCTTTGGCTTTCATCCTAGAAGTTTCTCTCTTCCTGGTCAATAAGTCACATGACCTGAATGTAACTAGGACAGGGTTTTTTCCAACTACAACAGGCTTGGGGAAAGCAGCTGTGGCTTCTCTTTGGCTTTCATTCTAGAAGTTTCTCTCTTCCTGGTCAATAAGTCACATGACCTGAATGTAACTAGGACAGGGTTGTTGGGGGCTTGTGTGACTCCTCTAGGGTCTTCAGATTACTATCAGGGTGCTGTAGCCTGCAGGTTTTACTGGTTTTCTGCTTGTATGGGTTCTTTGTTGCACTAGCTCTGGACAGGGTCCCCAGCTTCATTAGAACTCAAGGGTGTCCATCTGCAAAGACTTCTGGGCAAGAGAAGTGTGATGGGTAATTTATGTGTCAACTTGACTGGGCTAAGTGATGCCCAGATAGCTGGTAAGACATTATTTCTGGGTATGTCTGTGAGGGTGTTTCTGGAAGAGATTAGCATTTGAATTGGCAGACTGAGTGAAGAAGATCACCCTCACCACCATGGGTGGGCATCCTCCAATCAGCAGTGGGCCTAAATAGAACAAAAAGGCATAGGAAGGGCAAATTTGCTCTTGGCTTGAGCTGCGATCTCCATCTTCTCCTGCCCTCCAACATTGGCTCCCCTGGTTCTCAGGCCTTTGGGTTTGGACTGGCACTACCCCATCGGTTTCCCTGGGCTTCCAGCTCACAGACAGCAGACCACAGGACTTCTTGGCCTCAATAATCATGTAAGCCAATCCCTCATAATACATTGCTTTCTATATGTGTCTGTACATCCAATTGGTTCTGTTTCTCTGGGGAGCCCTAATACAAGGGGGTATCACAGGAGTTATGTACAGAGCTGAGGTTGGAAGGTGTTTTATTGAGCACCAGAGAACGGTTCTGAACAGTAGTCTGCAGTCTGTGGCAGCAGAAAGAGTTCACTCTCCTTGACTACCCCCTCCCCTGCAACACACCCTGTGCAGTGTAGCACCCTGATTTCTGTGGTACCCTACTTCTGATGGAGGAGATGTTGGTTAATACTGCTGGGTAAGTTTGAAGAGAAACTTTTTAAATGGCTGGACTCACAAATCAGCAGTGCATCAGTCCCTGTCTTGCTATTTTAGCCATTTGAGGCTTCCCCAAAGGAAACAGCAGAAGCAAGCAAGCTGGTCACCTTGGAAAGGCACCTTGAGGGAGTCTTATCAAAGCTGCAGCCTGAGGTACCGTGGCAGGTAAATAAGTTCTGTTCTTGTTGACCGATCAGCTGAAGTCCTTAGACTTGCTGGCTAAACCCACAACCCAGACAACTCAGATAGCCACACTGCAAGGACACGGAGTCCCTTGGAGCTCAGACTTTCTGATAATATATTTTCTCCACACTGCCTGGAAGTTAAGTGTCCTTGTTTGCTTTACTGGGGACAGCAGGCCTCCCTCCTATTTTATCCCTCCTTAGAGTGGGAGTGATATCCTTCTCACTTGTTTTTCCAAGTATGGGGCTTGTGAGTCAGTCAGTCTCCTCTTACCATGATGATCTAGGAACTACAGGGCAAACAAAAGTCCTTTAGGCCCAGAATCAGTTCCCTGATACATTCTAGACACTGCTTAATTACAGACGTAGAAGTCTCATTCTGGGGATGCTCTCACTTCTGAAAGCACAATTACCCAGTGTTTTCCAAGTATAACAGGCTTGGAGAAAGCAGCTGCAGATTCTCTTTGGCTTTCATTCTAGAAGTTTGTCTTCCTAGTCAACGAGTCATATGACCTACATATACCTAGGGCAGGGTTCTTGGGTACTTGTGTGATTCCTCTGGGATTTGCAGATTACTGGCCAAACCCTAACTTATAGTAGCTGTGGTAGGTGGGCGTGTGGGACTCAGAGGCATGTGGAACACTGAGTGAAATAAACGAGACACGAAAGGACAGCTATTGCACGATTCCGCTTATGTGAGGCATCTAGAATAGGCAAATGCGCAGAGACAGAAAGTTGGACCGAGGCTACCAAGGGCTGGGGGAGGGGGAAATGGACAGTTACTGCTTAATGGTTATGGAGTTTCTTTTTTGGGAGATAAAAAGGTTTGGAAATGGATGGTGGTGGTGGTTACACAACATTATAAATGTACTTAATGCCACTGAATTGTACACTTAAAATAGTTAAAATGGCAAACTTCATGTTATGCATATTTTACCACAATAAACAAGTCAAACAATAAAAAGGAGTAGTGGAAAAAAGAGAGAAATAGGCTGACTTTGAAAGAGAAAGACACTTGTTGTAAACCTGGAAACTTTTACAGTCCATGAAGCTATAAATATGGGTTGCCAGAAAAAAACGAGGTGGTGACTACATCAGCCCACCTCCTTTCCAGCTGCAGCCTGCCATGAGCTGAACACAGCTTTCCTCTCGAGCACTTTCATGCCCCTGTTTCCTTCATGATATAGCTCGAGACACATCTTCCTAGACCCCCTGTCCCGTCCCACAGCACTTGTACCCATCCTCGGCTCCACGTGCCTTGTCCTGTCACAGGTGCCTGCTACACCAGAACTTGATTTTCTTTACTTGTGTGTGGCTTGTCAACTATGTCACTAGCCCCTTGATGGGCAGGGACTGTATTGTCTCCTGCTTTTGTGCCCCCTCCCACCTGCAAGTCCCTGATTCAAAATAGGTTCTTGAAGATGATTCGTCCCGGTATTCCCTGCCAGGAGGAGGCGCTGTGGAGGGTCTGCTTGCATCATGTTCTAGACCTGCGTTTTGCAAACATTTTAAATTTCTACCCTACTCACTTTACGTAACAAATACATCTTACTTCGTGACCCAGGCCACACACACACATACACCCAGGCACATGCTTATATAAAGTTTCACGAAATGATACTGACCATTACAGTCGTGCCTCAGTATCCCTGAGGGATTGGCTTCAGGACCTCCTACAAACACCAAAATCTGCAGATGCTCAAGTCCCTGATATAAAATGGCTTAGTGGGCCAGCCCGGTGGCGCACTGGATAGTGCGCCACTTGGGAAGCGCGGCGGCGCTCCTGCCCGAGGGTTCGGATCCCACATACAGACTGGTTCCCGCTCACTGGCTGAGCGAGGCGCGGGGGTGGCGCCGAGGGTTGCGGTCCCGTTGCCGGTCCCCGGTCCGGTGCGGGGGCGACACTGAGGGTTGCGATCCGTTGCCGGACACGGAAAAAAACAAAAAACAAAAAAAAAAAAAAAAAAAAAAAAAAAAAAAAAAA
>NW_007740045.1:20310-32405 GCF_000696425.1 Galeopterus variegatus
TTTTTTTTTTTTTTTTTTTTTTTTTTTTTTTTTTTGTTTTTTGTCTTTTTCCGTGTCCGGCAACGGATCGCAACCCTCAGTGTCGCCCCCGCACCGGACCGGGGACCGGCAACGGGACCGCAACCCTCGGCGCCACCCCCGTGCCTCGCTCACCCAGTGAGTGGGAACCGGTCTGCATGTGGGATCCGAACCCTCGGGCGGGAGCACCGCCGCACTTCCCAAGCAGCACACCTATCCAGTGCGCCACCGGGCCGGCCCGGAAAATTTGTTTTTTAAATTGGGGTGCAAAAGCTCCACAGGGAATAGGATAACTCTAAATCTCAGTCACCTCAATCACTGGAATTGTGGGGGGGAAAATGCAAAAAAGCAAACCCCACAAAGATGAAAGAATACAGACACATAGGAATCCTATACAACTACAGGTACTTGTGGTTAAGGTGAGGGAAGGTCTGCTTTTTCCACCTCCTGCTAGAGCAATGTTTCTCAAAGTGGGGTCTCCGGACCAGCAGCATCAGCATCACCTGGGAACTTGTTAGAAATGCTGGTTCTTGGGCTGGCCCTGTGGCGCACTCGGGAGAGTGCAGTGCTGGGAGCGCAGCGAAGCTCCCGCTGCCGTGGGTTCGGATCCTATATAGGAATGGCCAGGTGCGTTCACTGGCTGAGCGTGGTGTGGGCGACACCAAGTCAAGGGTTGCGATCCCCTTACCGGTAACGAAAAAGACAAAAAAAAAAAAAAAAAAAAAAACAACAAAAAAAAAAAGAAATGCTGGTTCTTGGGCATTTCTTCCCAGATCTACTGAAGTGGAAACTCTGGGGGTAGGGCCCAGCAATCTGTGTTGTCACAAGCCCTCCTGGGGATTCTGATGTATACTCAAGTGTGAGAGCTACAAGTTTTTATCTGCCTCCCAAGATACTTAGGAAATGGCATTTTGTTCCCAAAGAGATTCAGTCCTTAGTGCCCTAAGACATGTATTGTAGGTAATGGATTACCTTTTCTGGGTACTATCGGGATTATTAAAACAGTTTTCAGTGTTTTATGATTGAGTACTCAATGACAGTTTCCTTGTTGTGCATAAATCAGCTACTGAGCTATTTGGTTACAGCAGCACCCAACTTCCAGGAACTAATTTCTACATCAATGAAAACCTCAGTTATGCTATGGTAACAAATCACTCTGAAACTTCCCCAAGTTAACATAATAAAGGTTTATTTCTTGCTCATGATATACCTGTACCACAGGTCAGCAAGTGAACTCTGCTCCACGCTGTCACTCAGGGACTGACACTGATGGAATGTCCACCTCAACACTTGCTTCCATGATCACCAGATATGGTGAACTGCACTCCCATCTGGAATTGTCACTTCCGCATATGTTTCACTGGCAAAGCAAGTCACATGGCCAAGCTTAACGTCAAAAGTGGGCAGGAAGTACATCCTACTCCATTATGCCCAGAAAAAGACTGGAGTATCTGAGACCAGCCCTAATGACTACTACCCAAGTTTATGAGTCACCCACAACACCCATCCTGTGCAAAGATGTATATTAACGTTAAAGAAATAGCAGAGCCAAGAGTTGCCAGTTTTTACATTCATAATCTTTTTGTTTCTAATGATCTTCAGATCTACAAAATCTACACCCTCCCCCCAAGATCTTATTTGGTCAAACCTTTTCATTTATTTAAACTTTGAAAAATTGAAGCTAATGTATATAAATTATGAGTAAACATCAGAATGAACGATCCCAAAGTGAACACAGTGCAACCACCATACAGGCTAAGAAAGGGAGCATTACCAGGCGCTCAGTAGCACTCTCGGTCTCCCTCCCCCACCTAAGGGTAACTCTCTCCTGACTCTCAACACCATACTTCAATTAGTTTTCTACACTTATCCATTCATCTAGTATTTATCAGCCAGGCACCGGAACCTCAGGCCTGGCAGATGGCATTACAAACTCAAGCACGAAAGCAGATCCTAGTGAACTTCCTGTTGGAAGACTGGTTTTTCTCGGGGGGTAAGAGGGTGACATATTTTAGGCAGGGGTGGGGGCATGAGCTCTCTGAACTCTCAGGGACTCTACCTAATTAATGAATATTGTCTTTATTACATGTTTAGTTAAGCACATGCAGTATTTCATAACAGAGCAGATGGGACCACAGCCAGAATCTCTGCTGCTTGACACATGAGAAGTGGCCCGCCCTGCTGGCACTTGGTCTCCTACAATCAACCTTTACATAGCATCGGGCTACCTGATACTACTGGCTGCAAAGTAGCAGCTGCCCGTCTGCAGCTCAGGTGTTTTCTCTTCCTTTCAATCATACAGCCTCACCCTTCCAGGTGGTTCTGGGCTGAGTGAACTGGTTCCTTCTGGGTTGGGGAATGGAGAAAAACTGTAGAACTTATTTTGGCTCAAATACAAGACTGGTTTGGACTTTAGGAGTGTTTCTTATACAGGTTGTGTTATCTGAAAATTGGGGACATATTTCCCATCCTCTCGCTTATTAAGTCATCAAAGGGCTTAATAGAGAGGAAGTAGGCAGCTGTTTTCTTAAAATGCCAGCTCCTCCCCAAATGTCCTTGAAATCAGACATTTCTGCATAAGCATGTGCCCATAAAAAATATTTTGCTTTCCAGCTTCTCTGCAAAATTCTTGCAGAATTCAGGATAGGCATCTTAAGGATACCATTACCAGTTCTGGCTAACTCCACCTTTCTTACTTAAAGAGCTAATTGTGATGGTCTCATTCCACTCTAGGAACTGGCAGTCCGCGACGCCGGTGGGGATGGAGCTCCAGTGTGTGCAGCTCTGGAGCACTGTGGCTAGCAGCTCAACCACATCCTTTTGTGGTAATAATCTTTAACAAAATGTACTTTAAATATATTTTTATAATCAGCTATCTTCTCAATTACAGCCATGCTGAATAGGAGCAGAGCAAACATATGATTAGTAATTTCCTTACACAGAAAGTAGAATTAGATAGTTTCTGGCTAAAGCCCAGGGCTTTAAAAACATTCATCTGTTAAGAAGAAAGAAAATGGAAAACTGTCTTTATTCCAAAGCCAGAGCAACAGTTCACAGCCTTCTTCTCGAGCAGTAACAGTACAGCTCCGTGTGCAGATGGAGAAGGAAGAGATTCACTTGGGAGAGATGCTCCCAGAGCTGTCTGCCTGCTCAGCCCGTCACACACGTATTGAACCAACCCCTCCTCCTGTCTCCAAAAGGGAAGGGAACGCTTACACAAAAGCATCATAAAAATAAAAGTACTTCTACTTTTAGCAGACTCCCCCCCAAAAAGAATCCATTAGAATCTAAAGAAAGATTATGGTTAGTTATTATTTCCTTTGAGGGAAAAATAGCACTTCTCTCACTTGATTCTGCCTGCCAGGACTGTCACATACCTGCAGTATTTCAGTATTACGAAAGTCAGGGATAAAATTGTTCTTCAGAGTATTGACAGCACACAGGAAAGGGCTCGACATGGGCTGGCACCATGGCTGCTAGGGGTCCATGCTTCTGTGCTTATGGGGACAGGAGGAGGAGTTGGTTCAGCCACGTGTGACAGCAGCTGAGCACGCAGACAGCTCTGGGAGCATTTTCCCAAGTGAATCTTTTCCTTCACCTCCTCACAGAGCTGGGCTGTTACTGCTTCATTTATTTGGGGGACTAATTCTAGACAGAGTGTTCCAGGTAAATTTCTCCAGAATCACCCCGACCCCCACTCTGCCCCCTTCCTGTAATGAGAGGCTCAGTTGTCAGTTTAGTCATAACAGTGGCAAGACCAGTTGCAGTTTTACTTTCTTAACATTAAAGTCTCAAAGTTCCCGCTGCTCCATTGCTGTTGTCTTGGGGTGGATTCCAGCCTTCAGCTGCTCAATTTCCAGGGCAAGGGTTTCTGGGAAATTGGCTCTCCGTCACCTAAAGTTTTATCCTTCTCTTAAGCAGGAAAATAAAATCAGGAGTCCCCAACCCTATGCCAGCCTCACTTGGGGACTTTGCCCAAGCCTCCTGTCACAAATCCCTTTATGGACTTGTGCCTCGATGAATCGCAGCTGTACCAATGGGGATAACCAGGCTTGTTTGTACAGTGTGCTGAGATCTCAAGATAAAAAGCGTTCTAAGTGCCCAGTGTCATGAGAGCAAACAAGGCACAAGCCAGTGCACGTTGCCCAGAGGTTAGATACATATTGTATAAGACCTCACTCAAATATAAAACAAGCACTCGTTTTATTTTTCAAAATTTAGCACAAGAAATCTGAATGGCAGAACGCAGATGTAGGGATTCGCTTTCTCGTGCATTTACAATATTAATGCCCTTCTTTCTCACATGGAACAAAGAAAATTCCCAGGACCACCAACCACCTGACACACACACACACACACACACACACACACACACACACACACACACACACACACACACACACACACACACACACTCACACACACACACTCTCTCTCTTCCACTGTAATTTATTGTGCCATTTCGAATCTGTGCGAACTCGGGCATGAATAACCACCGGAAACCAAAATTTAGCTTGAATTCCAAGGCTAGCAGATCTGTCCTGGGAGGGAAAGAGAGGCTCCTGACTCCAGGTAGCTGAGACCTCACTTTCACAGTTCATGGAAGATGACGGCCCTCGTGTTAGCCCCTGGCGTGGTACCAGGAGAGCAGTCTGTTACTGCCCGGGTCTGCCTGGTCGCCAGCACTGCTTTCCCAGCTCCCCCATGTGTTTCTCTACAAGATGCAAACCTCAACCCTGTGAAACAGGAACTATGATGAAACACCTCTGGAAAAAGTCTATCCTCTGGCCTCTTTCCTGAGCTCAATAATGTTTAATTTTAAAAAGGGAGGGAGGAAGGAACGTTTAAAGAAAAGCCTGGGTGATATTTTTCCAGTGCACCTGGTTCTCACAAATGACCTTGGTTAAAATTCACCACCAGCAACTGTGCCAAAACATCTAGATTTAATTTTGGCTGTCACGCTTCTTCATTTTGATGAGAAGGTTCCAATTCCCTTTACTTTTTAAAACGAACTTGAAGACAGATGTGTTTGGCCAACAGCACGCTGAAGTAAAAAGCCTGTCCGGCTTCGTCTCTCCTTTCTTGTCACTACACATCTCAACCAGTCGCCCAGCAGTTGCACCCAAAATCAGAGTCAAGGACTAGCGCCTCTGCACCTGAGAATTGATTCAGAAGCTCCCCTTGGAGATTACCTGCCCAATGAGCTGTTTGCCTAATAAGGTCTTAAATTTCAGCCTCCTAAAGTGCAACCTCAGGCATGAGCCAGGCTGTGGAAATGGCAAAGTGCTCTTAGAAGACAGCTCCTCCCTAGTGGAGCCCGAGACCAGCCGAGCGCACGCTCTCCCTCCCAGCTCCATCCATCCGTCAGTGTTCGCTGCTGCTGCTGCTGTAAGTCAACAGGACAGGGCAGACAGCTGTCACAGATGAAGCAGGGACAAGGAAAAGAGCTTAATGAAATTTTATTTTGAAAATATGGCAAGAGTCTAAGGCACTTCAAACATTTAAATACATACAGGACGAAAGTAGATGTGACATGGTATAAAGGAATCCATAAATACAAAGAGAACTACACTGTTTCTCTAGAGGCAAATATATAGCCGATTCCTCTAACGCAATTCAACCTTTATCATTACAGACTGGGCTGTGCAATTATTAATAAAAATATGGTAACGTTACATGTAGTTCTTCGTGTCTTTAATTACTGTGGAATATAAAAATTGAAAATACTGTGTCAATTTCATATAGATACCTTTTATATAAAAAGTCATATAATACATCCACCTTGATAAAACCAACTGAAAATATTTCCTTTGTTAAGTTTTATACTTTTAGAGAGTTCCATCTTCTATTTTTAAACCAGAAACTTGCAGCCCAGGCCCAAGTTGCTGATGATCAAGGTCACCTCAACTTCCTTACTTTAAAATAATAAAGACAAAGAAAAATCAACACCACCATCCTGGAATGGAATTTTGGAAGAGCATTCCAATGGTTCCACATTTAATAAATATAAATACAGGGATACTTCAACAAGTTCGCGGAAAAACAGAACTAAAAGATAATACAAATCTTTCCATGGACTTTTTGAAGTACCCTCATATTTGTGGAAAATTTAAAAAACCCAATGCCAGTTAGAACCTGACACTTCTTTGTGATGGGAGTGGTGAAGACAGGAAAAGGTCAGGTTACAGTTTCCTACAACTGCACATAACAGAGCAGAGATTTGGCAGCCACAGAGACGGGTTAAAGTGTGTCCTACACAGACAGAAGATGGCAGACACTTGCCCAGGTCGGCAGTCTCCTGCTGGCTCCACTCCCACTGTGAAAGCTTCAGCCTTGAGCCCGTGGCATTATACTTCTGTTTGCTGGTGAGCCCAGGCACAATACATATACATTCAGCATCTGTCACCCCATCAGGAACAATTAGCAGCTTAATGGTGGCATGTACATGCAGCGCTATTTGCACATAATCAATCAAATGAACCTCGGTGGGTGGGAACAGGTGACGTCTTCCTTCCAAGCCTAGGCGTGCCCTAGAGACCAGGAAAGGAAGAAAAATGGGTGTTAAAAGTGACCATAGGGCCGGCCTGGTGGCGCACTGCTGTAGTGCGCCGCTTGGGAAGTGCGGTGGCGCTCCCGCCGAGGGTTCGGATCCCACATACAGACCGGCCGCTCACTGGCTGAGCGAGGGGCGGGAGCAACACCGAGGGTTGCGATCCGATGCCGGTCACGAAAAAAGACAAAAAAGGAAAAAAAAAATGTGAAAGCTTAAAGAAAAAGTCCTTATGCCTCAATTCCATGGAAAGAAGTGTCTACCACTTGAGCTGTCTTATGTAATAATTCAATGTACAAATTCAAAGAGATACAGACTGAAGGAAAATAAAAGAATAGCAGCAGTAGGAGTTAGTGCAGAGAGGATGAGTTAGCATAGAATGCTTTAAACTGTCATTGAGTAATCGCAGGAAGGTCCTAGGCACTCTTGCAGCCATAACACTTTTAGAGAGATACATTATGACCGAAGACCATACCCCGTCATTGTGGAGCAATCCAGCACACAACCAAGGTGAAGGGAGGCTCTGCTCAGTAGAAAAGGCTGAAGACAGACTCTCGGCCTCTGCTCAACATCAGCTCTCCAGGCCTTCGGCGTGGGACAGAAATGATGAATTCTTAAGCTCCAGACTAAAACTTCCACTTTCAGAATCAACATAAAACCTGCGTCGCCTGTCAGGGCCTCTGCTCAACATCAGCTCTCCTGGCCTTCGGGGTGGGACAGAAATGATGAACTCTTAAGCTCCAGACTAAAACTTCCACTTTCAGAATCAACATAAAACCTGCGTCGCCTGTCAATTCCCTGAGGAAGGGGGTCTGCCAGTCTGGTGGATTTCAGCCTATTTACAAATGCCAAATGCACAACACTGACCGGAGACTGGGCTTTTGCGAAGTTGACATGGGCGTACAGAAGAACGGCGATGTCCTTGTGTCCTGCCTCCAGGGCTATCGAGAGCGCGGTGCTGCCATCCTTAAGGGGAGATGGAAAGAATAAGCCAGGTTGGGTTTCTTAAACTTCCAGACAGCCAAAAGGCAAAAAAAGAACACCCCCCAGTATTTTGCTAAGGTTCCCCAAATATAGTTCAGTCATTTACGAAACTGTTCTGGCCTGAGGATGTGAAGATCAGTAAGGCAAGCCTGCCGCCTCAAGGAATTCACAGCCCAGAGAACTACCCCTCTCCCTGTCTCTGCCTCACAGTATGTGGCATGGTGGTCTGTACACTGCGCCTCCTCAAAAAATGCAGGCCCCCATGAAGACCTCTTATTCAACCATTCTGCCCACCAGACGAGGGCAGCAGGAGAAGGCAGGGGAAGAAACATAGTTTGGTTCCTTTTTTCTCTTATAATTACAAGTGACCAGACAAGTGTCGTGGTGTGTGTTTTGAGGCCCTGCAATTTGCCAAAACCTCTTAACTTTCCTCTTGGGGAGGAAACTGTGATCCTGAAGCCCAAACCACCTCTGTTTAATGCTACAACTAACATCTTCGTGTAAGCATTGATCCTGGAGGCTTGCATATATGTATCTTAGGGAAATATAAGGGGAAATATTACCTATGGGACAAAAAACTTCAGTTAATTGCTTGATTGTCATTAAATTGCAGGGATTTAGGCTGATACAAAGGAACATCAAAGCAAAGAGCAGCACAACTTATTTTCTGTCTAGTCTTAAAGTAAGGATTCCCCTCTGCTCCTTAGTAGCAGGAAACAATGTGAATTTATGTGGTTTGAATCTCATGGTCGTTCCCTCCCATGCTGAGAATTCTGGTAGCTGCTTTTCTTCCAGAGGCCAGGTGCATGTTCTCCTACTCCTTTAAGGATAAGGAAGCAGGCAATTAGCTGAGGTGGCCAGGACTTTGGGAAGTCACTGTGGCCCTGTGGCCTCTTACTACTCTATCTACAAGGTATTCTAAGCTGAAAGAGAGTACAATTAAAAGCAAACAAACAAAACCCCAAACACATCGAACATAAACCGTTCTTGAGGAAAGGTAAGTTGGATACTCTCCCTCCATCAAGAGTCAAGGGACATTAAGGGAGTTGAACAATGGGGCTTGCTTGCCGTCCTGTGGAGGTAGTTGACCGCAGAAGCTAGTCAGCCCTTGAAGCATGCAAAGACCTCCACTGGTTTGTTCCTCCTACTGGCCTGGGCCCAGATGGATCTGAAGTTTAATGCAAAGGAAGACGTTTTCCTTCTAACTTTTTGGTGTTTTGAGCTAAGCAAAGTGCTGGTCCAAACCTGTGCTCCCCAGAGGTAAACTTTCAAACACAGAACCAACCCAGTCCATCCTTTGTGACCCTTGAAGTGTTTCACTATCAAAATGCTAGGGCCTGTGCCTTCCCCTCTCGGTAATCCTCCCCCTTGGCTGGAGACCCCAGAAGGATCCCCTTTCTGTAGAAGGTTTCCCAGTCAAGGTGTGGTCTGGGAATGGGGACAGCTTGGGAACTGGGTGAGGAGATTAGAGTGATGGTGACGGGAACAGATGGAGCAGATGAGGAAAACGTGCTTAAAGAAGCCAAGATGGCCTGGATCCCCAGGCTGAGGAAATGTCACAGTCACTCACTGGGACAGGCCATAATGGATCACCTGCCTTCACTTCATCTGGGTGAGAAAGCGTTTCACTATAATGGGACTAATTTCAGCCACCTAATAACCTCAGCTTCTAATGACTCATAATCTGGATTTCCAGATAGACCGGTGACCCGGCCCTCTCTTCCTAGTGGATTTATTAGGAGTGGCCTACACTGAATTTGATTCTGTGGCATAAGCCTGTTTATTGCCCTGTAGTGCAGTGGTTCTCAAACATGCCCATTTAGTCACCCTCTTCCTTTTGTGAATTTTGGGGTGGTGTCTATTTATCTTTCTGCCTTTGGCTTTAGTCACATATTAGCTTGCACATAGTACATGCTGCCAAGCTGGGCTGTGAAGGGAGGCGGCCTAGATGGCAATGCCAATTCATGAGGAGAATAAAGGAGGATTTGCTCTCTCCCTCTTGCCTAACAGCACTCAGAGGCTCCCTCCCTGAGCCCCTAGGCCCCTGGCCCGGAGGCCAATGGAGACAGCTTACGTTGTCCTCCAGATGGCCGTTGCAGCCTGGCTGGGCCAGCAGCAGCTTGACGATCTCCACGTGGCCGTGCTCGCTGGCACACATCAGGGCCGTGGAGCCCTCGTCGTCCTGGATGTTGACGTCAGCCCCACAGGCCAGCAGGCCCTTCACCATGTCTATGCGTCCGTGGCTGACAGCCAGCATGAGGGCCGTCTGCCCCGCCTGGGGAAGAAATGACAGCAGACTTCAGGAGTGCATACCCCGCTGGTGGGGGTGGCCCGGAGTGGGGCTATGCTGGGGGAAAGGAAGGAGTGTGGTGCCAGAAGGGAAAAAGGGGACTTGGAATGACTTGGGGCAGATGGTGGCAGGCCTGGGAAGCTAGTTTCTTGTGAGTTGAGTTGAGGAAGATCATAAGGTAAGGAGTCAAGTTTTCACTTTAGCTTGGAGGACCTGTCTCATCAACAGGGTGCTGGAGAGTTCAGAAGATGTTTAAAAGTCAAGCTGTGAACTTGGAACACTCTGTACCTGGCATGAAGACCCTACAACCCAGAGACAGTCAGGAAGCAGTAGTCACCCCCCAGGTGTATGATGGGACCCCAGTCGCTGATATGCAGGCAGCCTTACATGGTTTCCCTGCAAAGTCTGCAAGCAGAGGCAAGGCAAGGCAAGGCAGAGGGAGCATTTCCAATGTAAAATTTAGGCCCACATTTCACTGGTGCATTTGGTCGGCAAGGACCCAGGCAGTGCCTGGACACAGGTGGGCCATCGAGAAAGTGCGCCACAGTGGGAGGCACAATGTCAATGCCGGCTCCACCCCAGGGGTCCTGGTAGGCCCGTCTGCTGCAAGCAGTGCCTGGACACAGGTGGGCCATCGAGAAAGTGCGCCACGGTGGGAGGCACAATGTCAATGCCGGCTCCACCCCAGGGGTCCTGGTAGGCCCGTCTGCTGCAGGCGGTCTGAGCCACGTTAGGGAGCATGGGAAGCAAGCGCACTGACCTGGCTGGCTTTGGCATTCACGTCCCCGCAGCCGAAGAGTTCTTCCACGACCCGCATGTCCTTCTCTGCCTCCACAGCAGCGAGAGCTGCCAGCATGATGGGGGTATAGCCTGCCTTGTTCTGGTGATCGACGTTACACACATCTGCAAAGAAATGAGCCTCCTCAGAGAGAAGCCATCCCCTGACAGCAGCAGTTGTGCGTGGGAACGGAAGGAACGGTGTTCAGAAGAGCCCAGTGAAATGGCATCAGGGGGTCAGAGACCAAGAGTGACTCGGAAGGAAATGTGAGAGATGTGTTTATGTCAAACAAACAAACAAAAAACATTTCTATTTCATGAGGCCTAAAGCAAAAGAAATGATAGCGAGCTTCTACAGCAGGTCTTGTTTGCAACTGGTGGTTGAACTGCAAAAGCCTGGAGGTCTGTGAGGTTTTTCTCAGTAATGGTTGCTTTGGAGAATAAACAGTAACGTGGGGTCTAGACATTCAGCTGTGTTTAGGAAACCACTGTTTTGGAGTGAAGCAGGCAGTGAGGACCACAAATAAAAGAAGGTTTGTAAAGGCTTGGGTATGGAACAGGAAACATGGCGTTACCCACTTATCGAAACCCTACTCATTCTTCTTTTTTTTTTTAAAGATGACCGATAAGGGGATCTTAACCATTGACTTGGTGTTGTCAGCACCACACTCACCCGGTGAGCTAACCGGCCATCCCTATATGGGATCCGAACCCGTGGCCTTGGTGTTATCAGCACCGCACTCTCCCGAGTGAGCCACAGGCCGGCCCGAAACCCTACTCATTCTGAGACCCTGAATTTACTGCTGCTCTGACATGTTTGGGTTCTTAAAAGCAGAATCCCAATCACATAACATCTAACTCTAGGACTTGTGTTCCAAGAACAAAAGCAGTAGCCCTGTAAGAAACTGCCAGGGACGAACAGAGCCAATGAGCCAGACCTTTTCTATTCCTGTGATTCTGAAGGAGTCTTCAGAGGTTAAATTATCCTCCAGGCATTTATTAATTCCTTCGGCACTTTCTAATGAAATGACAGGAATGGTGAGTGTTAGAAAGTAGCTTTTATGTGTGACCAAATAATAAGTTAAAATGTTTAGGATGTTTCTATCATAAAGGAGAGAGAAGAGAAGGTACCATGAAAACTTTCCTTGAGGTCCCAAACAACTGCATACTAAGGACATTATAGCATTTACAAAAGTAAATCATTTTTATGTGGAAAAGGAAAAAGAAAGGAAAAAATTATGTGGTGGAGAAGCAGGTGAATACATGTGCTCTCTGAGGCTCTCAGTATCTAGGACTTTGCCCTTCACGGATGCTGAAGCACTCTAGGTTCACACTTTATGCAGCCAGAATCTCAGCCCATAATGGTGAGCAGTAAAAAATTAAGTAAAGAAAGAAAAGTAATTAATCAAAACTATCCAACAATGGCATTAAAATCATTTAATTTTCAAGAAATCTTATCCACTCTAATTTTCCAAG
>NW_007740046.1:0-1067 GCF_000696425.1 Galeopterus variegatus
AAAAATAAAGCTGGAGGCATAACACTACCTGACTTTATACTACAAAACTATAATAACCAAAGCAGCATGGTACTGGCACAAAAAAAGACACACTGATCAATAGAATAGAATAGAGAACCCAGACAGCAACCCACACACCTACAGCCATCTGATCTTTGACAAAGGCACCAAGCCTAAACACTGGGGAAGTGACTGCCTGTTTAGCAAATGGTGCTGGGGGAACTGGATATCAATATGCAGGAGAATGAAACTAGACCCATACCTTTCACCATACACTAAAGTCAACTCAAAATGGTTTAAGGATTTAAATATATACCCTGAAACAATAAAACTTCTTAAAGAAAACATCGGAGAGACACTTCAGGCAAAAGGTCTGGACACAGACTTCATGAATAAGACCCCAAAAGCAGGGCAACCAAAGGAAAAATAAACAAATGGGATTATATCAAACTAAAGAGCTTCTGCACAGCAAAAGATTTAATTAACAGAGTTAAAAGACAACCAACAGAGTGGGAGAAAATATTTGCAAAACATACATCTGACAAAGGATTAATATCCAGGATATACAAGGAACTCAAACAACTTTGCAGGAAAAAAACAAGCAACCCAGTTAAAAAAATGGGCAAAAGTGCTAAGTAGGCATTTCTCTGAGGAAGATATACAAATGGCCAACAGACGTACAAAAAAATGCTCAACATCACTCAGCATCTGGGAAATGCAAATCAAAACTACACTGAGATACCATCTAACCCCAGTTAGGATGGCTAAAATCCAATAGACTCTGAACGATAAATGCTGGCTAGGTTGCAAAGAAAAAGGACCTCTCATACATTGCTGGTGGGACTGCAAAATGGTGCAGCCAATATGGCAAATGGTATGGAGGTTCCTCAAACAATTGCAGATAGATCTACCATATGACCCAGCTATCCCACTGCTGGGAATGTACCCACAGGAATGGAAATCATCAAGTTGAAGGTATACCTGTTCCCCAATGTTCACCGCAGCACTCTTTACAATAGCCAAGAGTTGGAACCAGCCCAAATGTCCATCATCAGATGAGTGGATAC
>NW_007740046.1:2067-4622 GCF_000696425.1 Galeopterus variegatus
GGAAATTGTGGTTTATGTACACAATGGAATACTACTCAGCTATAAAAACGAATGAAATACTGCCATTTGCAATGACATGGATGGACCTAGAGAGAATTATATTAAGTGAAACAAATCAGGCACAAGAAGAGATATACCACATGTTCTCACTTGATGAGAGCTAAAAATAAATAAATAAATTCACACACACACACACACACACACACACACACACACACACACAAACCGGGGCGGGGTGAAGAAGACTCAACAACTACAGTTCCTTGAAGTTGATATGAGAAGTAAACAGAAAGGACATTGTTGGGTGGGAGGGTGGAGAGGGAGGAGGGAGGGGGGTTTCGGCAATCGGCCACAATAATCAACCTCATTGTATATTGACAAAGTAAAATTAAGAAAGAAAAAAAAAAAAAAAAAAAAAAAAACAAGACCCAACCGTATGCTACCTGTAAGGAACTCAGTTCACCATAAAGACACACATAGACTAAAAGTTTAGGGAAAAAGATATTTTGTACAAATAAAAACCACTAAAATGTTAGGAGTAGCTATACTTATATCAGATAAAATATACTTTAAGTCAAGAATTCTTAAAAAAAGACAAAGAAGGTGTTATATAATGATAAAAGTATAAATACACCAAAAGGATATAAGAATTGTAAGTATAAATGCACTCAACAACAAGACTCCTAAATATATAAAGCATATTAATAGACCTAAAGGGAGAATTTTACTGCAATACAGTAACAGCAGGGAATTTCACACCCCACATACAGCAATGGATAGATAACCCAGACCAAAAAGAAAAAAAAAATCAGTAAACAAGAGGCAAACTGCCCTACAGACCAAAGAAACCTAATAGATATTTAGAGAACATTCAATCCAACAGCTGTAGAATGCACATTCTTCTTAACACCACATGGAACGTTCTTCAGGACAGACCATATGTCAACAATTTTTTAAAATTGAAATCATATTGAGTATCTTTTTCTGACCACAATGGAATAAAATTAGAAGTCAGTAATAGATGGGACACTGAAAACTGTAGAAATACATGAAGATTAAACATCGTGCTTCTGAAAAATAAATGAATCATTGAAAAATTTAAAGGAAATTGAAAAATTCCTGAAAATGAAAATAGAAAAACAATATATCGAAACCTATGGAATACAGACAAAGCTGTTCTAGCAGGAAAGTTCATGTTAATAAAATGTACATAAAACTAGTAGAAAGATTTCAAACAAATATGCTCACATTGCACCTCGAGGTACTAGAAAAACAGGAATGAACTAAACCCCAAATTGGAGAAGAAATGAAATAAGAATGAATAGAACAGAAAGAAATGAATTCTTGGTTTAAAAAAATACAGTAATGGAATTCTGATCAAGATAGTGGAGTAGATGTTTCCTAGCATCGCTCTCTCCCACAAATCAAAAAATTTGTAACTATTAAAATGCAACAACAGGAGGCCTGAGATCTGTACCAGAATAGGCAGGAGCTGCGTGCCATAGGACCTCCAGCCCAAGTCAGTCCCCACCACCCAGAGAGGCCTAAGAGCCATGGGGCTCACACACCCTATGTCAGTTGCACTGGAAAAGGCAGGTGCTGTGGGACCTACAGCCCAGGTCAGTCCCTGCCACTAAGAGAGGCCTAAGAGTTACCAGACCCATGTGCCCCAAGTCAGCCATGCTGGAAAAAGCATGTGCTGTGGGACCTCCAACCCAGACTAGTTCCCAACACCCAGAGAGGCCTGAGACCCATGGGACCCACACACCCAAAGCCAGTCACACTGGAAAAGGCATGCATCACAGGATCTCCAGCCCAGGTCAGTCCCTGCCACTTAGAGAGGCCTGGGAGCCATTTGGCCAACATGCCCTGAGTCAGTTGTACCAGAAAAGGCAAACACTATGGGACTTCCAGCCCAGGTCAGTCCCTGCTGCTTAGAGAGACCTGAGAGCCATGGGGCCCTTACACCCTGAGTCAGCCACACCAGAAAAGGCAGGCACTGTGGACCTCAAGGCCAGGTCAGTCCTCACAGCTCAGGGAGGCCTGAGAGCTGCCAGGCTGACACACCACAAGTCAGTCATGCCAGAAATGACAGGCACCACAGGACACCCAGCCCAGGCTGGTGCCCATTGCCCAGAGAGGCCTGAGAGCCACAGGGCCAACATGCTCCAAGTTAGCTGCACCAGAATAGACAGGTGCTGTGGGTCCTCTATCCCAGATCCATCCCTACTGCTTAGAGAGGACTGAGAGCCGCTGGGCTCACACACTTCGAGTCAGCCCCCCTGGAAGAAGCAGGTGACATGGGAACCCCCAGCTCAGTCCAGTCCCTGCCATGTAGAGAGGCCTGAGAGCTGCTGGGCCCACATGCTCCAAGTCAGCTGTGCCAGAACAGGCAGGCAGTGTGGGAACCCCAGGCCAGGTCATTCCCTGCTGCCCAGAGAGGCCTGAGAGCTGCCAGACCCACACACCCTGAGTCAGCTGTGCAAGTACAGGCAGGTGCCACAGGACCCCTAGCACAGGCTAGTTCCCATTGCCCAGGATTGGCAGTCCCTTGA
>NW_007740046.1:5627-10168 GCF_000696425.1 Galeopterus variegatus
CTAAGAGAGATAACAGACAACCTTAAGCACTCAAATATCCAAATCATGGGTATTTCAGAAGAGGAGGAAAAGGGAAATGGCATTGAAAAGATATTCAATGGAATAATAGCAGAAAATTTCGCAGGTATAGGGAAAGTCACAGATCGCCAGATTCAGGCAACCCAAAGGTAACATATTCAACCCGAAAAGGTTGTCTCCAAGACATGTTATACTCAAACTGGCAAAACTCAAAGACAAAGAGAGAATCTTAAAAGCTGCAATAGAGAAGCAGCAAGTCACCTATAAGGGAGCACTAATCAGAATAATATCAGACTTTTCATCAGAAATCCTAAAAGCCAGGAAAGAATGGGATGATATATTCAAAATACTAAAAGACAAAAATTGCCAGCCAAGAATACTTTACCCAGCAAAGACTATCCTTCCAAAATGAAGGTCACAGAGTATATTTCTCAGACAAACAAAAACTACAGGAGTTCACTACCACACGACCAGCCCTACAAGAAATTCTCAAGGAAGTACTGGGTTTGGCACCACCAAAACAACCATCACTGCCATTAATACTCAAGAAAGAACAAAATGTACCAGTAAAACGAAAACGCTAACAATACAGAAAAAAATGGTTTATCTACCACCCCAAGAAACCAACAAATACAGAAGACAAACAGTAAATCAGAAAGAAAGGAATGGACTGTACTTAAGACATCTAAACAAAAATCAATAAAATGCTAGGGGTAAATCAACCGCTTTCAAAGGGACAAAATTCCCCACTCAAAAGACACAGACTGACTGACTGGATTAAAAAGATGGACCCAACAATATGCTGCCCTCAAGGGACTCACCTCACCTGTAAAGACACACATAGACTAAGAGTAAAAGGATGGAAAAAGTTATACCATGCAAATGGAAATGAAAAATGAGCTGAAATAGCTATTCTTACATCAGATAAAATAAACTTTAAAGCAAATAACATAAAAAGAGATAAAGAAGGCCACTATATAATGATAAAATACACACCCAATGTCGGAGGAGCCATATTTGTAAAGCAAACACTTTGTTGATTTTGTATCCTGCAACATTACTGAAATTGTTCATCAGCTACAAGAGTTTTGTGGTAGAGTCTATATGTTTTTATATATATGAGATCATGTCATCAGCAAACAAGGAAAGTTTGGCCTCATCCTCTCCAATCTTGATGCCCTTTATTTCTTTCTCTTGTCAGATTGCTCAGGTTAGTACTCCCAATACTGTGTTAAAAGAGGACCGGTGAGAATGGGCATCTTTGTCTTGTTCTTGTTCCTAAGGGAGACACTTTCCACTTATCCCCATTCAGGATGATATTGGTGAGTGGTTTGTCATTAATGCCTTCTATTGTACTGAGATAATTTCCTTCTATACATAATTTGCTCAGGGTCTTAATAATGAAGCAATGTTGAATTTTGTCAAATGCCTTTTCTGCATCAATTGAGATAATCATATGGTTTTTGTCCTTGGTTTTGTTGATGTGGTGTATCACGTTTATTGACTTGCATATGTTGAGCCAACCATGCATCCTTGAGATGAACCCCACTTGATCATGGTGTATAATTTTTTTTTGATGTGTTCCTGTAATCCGATTGCCAGTATTTTGTTGAGGATTTTTGCATCTGTGTCCATCAAAGATATTGGCCTGTAGTTTTCTTTTTCTGTTGTGTCTTTATCTGGTTATGGTATCAGGGTGATGCTCACCTCATAAAATGAGTTTGGGAGAATGGCTTCTGTTTCAAGTTTTTGGAAAAGTTTGAAGAGAAGTGGTATTAACTCTTCTCGGAAGGTGTGATAGAAATTAACTCTTCTCGGAAGGTTTGATAGAATTCAGCTGTAAATCCATCTATTCCTGGGCTTTCTTCGTTGGAACTTTTCTTGTTACTGCTTAAACCTCATTTCATGTTATTGGCCTGTTCAGGTTTTCTATTTCTTCTTGGTTCAGTCTTGGTCGTTGGTATACATGCAGAAATTTATCCATTTTTACCAGGTTAGCATATTTGTTGGTGTACAATTGTTTATAATAATCTCTAGTGATTCTTCATACTTCTGTGGCATCAGTTGTAATGTCTCTCTTTTCATTTCAGATTTTTCTTACTTGGATCTTCTCTTCCTGTCTCTGTCTCTGTCTCTCTCTCTCTCTTTTTTCTTTTTCTGTTATCCTAGCTAATGGATTATGTATTTTACTTATCTTCTCAAAAAGCCTACTTTTTGTTTCAGTGATCTTTTTATTGTTTTTTTTTTTGGGGGGGCATTCTCTCTTTCACTTAGTTTTTCCCTGATATTGAGTATTTCTTTCCATCTAGTACATTTGAGATTCAATTGTTGTTGTTTTTGTAGTTCTTTGACACATAGTGTTAGGTCATTAATTTGAAGACTTTCCATTCTTTTGATGTAAGCATTCATTGCAATAAAATTCCCTCTTAGTATTGCTTTTGCAGAATCCCATAGGTTTTTGTATGATGTGTCTTTATTTTCACGAGTTTCAAAAATTTTTTTGATTTCCTGTTTAATTTCTTCTTGGACCCATAGATTGTACAGGAGTCTTTTGTTCAGTTTCCATGTGCGTGAGTAGTTCCCAGAATTTTACTTGTTTATTGATTTCCAGTTTTAATCCATTGTGTTCTGAAAAGATACTTGGAATGAATTGAATTTTTAAAAATTTGCTAAGACTTGATTTGTGACCTAGTATGTGGTCTGTCTTGGAGAATGATTTGCATTTCCCGGATGCTGAGTGATGTTGAGCATTTTTTCATATGACTGTTGGACATATGTATATCTTCCTGTCTGCCAGATATAATTGGTCTAAGCTGTAGTTTAAATTTTGTGCTTCTTTGTTGATTTGATGCTTGAAAGATCTGTCTAATGGAGAGAGAAGTGTGTTCAGGTCACTCACTATTATTGTATTTGGGTTCGTCTCTTTTATTAGGTCTAAGAGTGTTTGGTTTATATATCTAGGTGCTCGACTATTGGGTGCATACATATTTATGATTGTTATGTCCTCTATCTGGATAGGTCTCTTTATCATTATATAGTGGTCTTCTTAATCTCTTTTTACGGTTTTTGGTTTGAAGTCTATTTTATCTGATATAAGAATAGGTACCCCTGCTTGTTTCTGGTTTCCATTTGTGTGATACATGTTTTGCCATCTGTTCACTTTTAGTCTCCTTGTCTTTATTGGTGAGGTGTGTCTCTTGAAGACAGAATCCAATCAGTCACTCTGTGTTTTTTGAATGGGGAGTTTAATCCATTTATAATCATGGTTGTTATTGATAACTATTGCTTTACTCTTGTCATTATATTGCTTTTTATTTAGATGTTTTAAACATCATCTGTCCCTTTCTTCCCCTTATTTTTCATCTTCAATGTTAGTTGGATTTTGAGGTGATATGATTTAGCTTTTTTCTTTCTCATTTGCATTTTGTTTTTACTAGCAGATTTTTCTCTTTCTTGTTAATCCATGATACTGATTATCATTTTTCAGACTCCGGATGCCAATTCTCCTTTGAGTATTTCTTGCAGGGTTGGTCACGTGGTAGTGAACTCCCACAACTTTTGGTGGTCAGGGAAATGAACTATTTATCCCTCATTTCNCATCGGAGGGAGCTAAAAAACAAACAAATTAATTCACCCACAAACACACACAAAAAAACCCTGGGGGGGGCGGGGAAGAAGATATAACAACTATACTTTTTTGAAATTGTTACAACAAGTAAACGGAAAGGACATTCTTGGGGGGGACGGGAGAGAGGGAGGAGGGCGGGAGGTGTCGGTGATGGGCCATAATAATCATATACATTGTATATTGACAAAATAAAAATTTTTTAAAAAAATGAAAACAGAAAAAAAAGAAAAAAAAAAGAGGACCGGTGAGAATGGGCATCTATGTCTTGTTCTTGTTCCTAAGGGAAACACTTTCCACTTATCCCCATTCAGGATGATATTGGTGAGTGGTTTGTCATTAATGCCTTCTATTGTACTGAGATAATTTCCTTCTATACATAATTTGCTCAGAGTCTTAATGAAGCAATGTTGAATTTTTCTCAAATGCCTTTTCTGCATCAATTGAGATAATTATACGGTTTTTGTCCTTGGTTTTGTTGATGTGGTGTATCACATTTATTGACTTGCATATGTTGAACCAACCATGCATCCCTGAGATGAACCCCACTTGATCATGGTGTAGGATTTTATTTTTATTTTTTTTGATGTGTTGCTGTAATCTGATTGCCAGTATTTTTGTTGAGGATTTTTGCATCTGTGTCCATCAAAGATATTGGCCTGTAGTTTTCTTTTTCTGTTGTGTCTTTATCTGGTTATGGTATCAGGGTGATACTGGCCTCATAAAATGAGTTTGGGAGAATGGATTCTGTTTCAAGTTTTTGGAAAAGTTTGAAGAGAAGTGGTATTAACTCTTCTCGGAAGGTTTGATAGAATTCAGCTGTAAAGCCATCTATATCTGGGCTTTCTTCGTTGGAACTTTTCTTGTTACTGCTTCAACCTCATTGCATGTTATTGGC
>NW_007740046.1:10181-11640 GCF_000696425.1 Galeopterus variegatus
TGTGGCATCAGTTGTAATGTCTCTCTTTTCATTTCAGATTTTTCTTACTTGGATCTTCTCTGTCTCTCTCTCTCTCTCTTTTCTTTTTTTCTTTTCTTGTTAACCTAGCTAATGGTTTATCTATTTTACTTATCTTCTCAAAAAGCCTACTTTTTGTTTCAGTGATCTTTTTATTGTTTTTTTTTGGGGGGGGGGCATTCTCTCTTTCATTTAGTTTTTCCCTGATATTGATTATTTCTTTCCATCTAGTACGTTTGAGATGCAATTGTTGTTGTTTTTGTAGTTGTTTGACACATAGTGTTAGGTCATTTATTTGAAGACTTCCCATTCTATTGATGTAAGCATTTATTGCAATAAATTCCCTCTTAGTATTGCTTTTGCAGAATCCCATAGGTTTTTGTATGATGTATCTTTATTTTCACTAGTTTCAAAAATTTTTTGATTTCCTGTTTAATTTCTTCTTGGACCCGTAGATTGTACAGGAGTCTTTAGTTCAGTATCCATGCACTTGTGTAGTTTCCAGAATTTTACTTGTTTATTGATTTCCAGTTTTAATCCATTGTGTTCGGAAAAGATACTTGGAATGAATTGAATTTTTAAAAATTTGCTAAGACTTGATTTGTGACCTAGTATGTGGTCTGTCTTGGAGAATGTTCCATGTGCTGATGAGAAAAATGTATATTCTCTACTTGTTGGATTAAATGTTATTTAGATGTCTGCCAGATATAATTGGTCTAAGCTGTAGTTTAAATTTTGTGCTTCTTTGTTGATTTGATGCTTGAAAGATCTGTCTAACAGAGAGAGAGGTGTGTTCAGGTCGCTCACTATTATTGTATTTGGGTTCATCTCTTTTTTTAGGTCTAAGAGTGTTTGGTTTATATATCTAGGTGCTCGACCTTTGGGTGCATACATATTTATGATTGTTATGTCCTCCATCTGGGTAGGTCTCTTTATCATTATATAGTGGTCTTCTTAATCTCTTTTTATGGTTTTTGGTTTGAAGTTATTTTATCTGATATAAGAATAGGTACCCCTGCTTGTTTCTGGTTTCCGTTTGTGTGATACATGTTTTGCCATCTGTTCACTTTTAGTCTCCTTGTCTTTATTGGTGAGAAGTGTCTCTTGAAGACAGAATCCAATCAGTCACTCCGTGTTTTTTGAATGGGGAGTTTAATCCATTTATATTCATGGTTGTTATTGATAACTATTGCTTTACTCTTGTCATTATATTGCTTTTTATTTAGATGTTTTAAACATCATCTGTCCCTTTCTTCCCCTTATTTTTCATCTTCAATGTTAGTTGGATTTTGAGGTGATATGATTTAGCTTTTTTCTTTCTCATTTGCATTTTGTTTTTACTAGCAGATTTTGCTCTTTCTTGTTAATCCATGATACTGATTATCATTTTTCAGACTCCGGATCCCAATTCTCCTTTGAGTATTTCTTGCAGGGTTGGTCA
>NW_007740046.1:12113-13316 GCF_000696425.1 Galeopterus variegatus
TTAGATGTTTTAAACATCATCTGTCCCTTTCTTCCCCTTATTTTTCATCTTCAATGTTAGTTGGATTTTGAGGTGATATGATTTAGCTTTTTTCTTTCTCATTTGCATTTTGTTTTTACTAGCAGATTTTGCTCTTTCTTGTTAATCCATGATACTGATTATCATTTTTCAGACTCCGGATCCCAATTCTCCTTTGAGTATTTCTTGCAGGGTTGGTCAAGTCGTAGTGAACTCCCACAACTTCTGGTGGTCAGGGAAATGAACTATTTATCCCTCATTTCTCAAGGATGACTGTACTGGATATAGGATTCTTGGCTGGCAATTTTTTTCTTTTAGTCTTTTGAATATATCATCCCATTTTCTTCTGGCCTGTAAGGTTTCAGATGAGAAGTCTTCTTTTAGTCTGATGGGGGCTCCCTTATAGGTGACTTGGTGCTCTTCTCTTTCTGCTTTTAGAGTTCTCTCTTTACCTTTGAGTTTGACCAGTTTGACTATTACGTGTCTTGGAGAAGACCTTTTTGGATTGACTCTGTTTGCAGATCTTTTGGCTTCCTGGATCTGAAGGTCAGCATCCTTACCGATACCTGGGAAGTTTTCTATTTATTCCTTGAATAAATTTTCAATCCTTTTTCTTTTTCTTCCCCCTTCTGGAATACCCGTGATTCGGATGTTTGTGCACGTGGGGTTGTCTGCTAGCTCTCTTAAATTTTCTTCATTTATTAAATTTCTTTTTTCCTTTTCCTGTCTGCCTGGGTTTCTTCAAAAGAACATTTTGAATTCTGAGATTCTTTCTTCTGCTTGCTCTAGCCTGCTGCTCAAGCTTTCTGTTCTGTTTTTTATTTCATTGAGAGAATCCTTCATTTCCAGGGGTTCTGTTACATTATTTTTTAAGTTATTTAAGTTATTAATCTCCTTGTAAATTTCCTCCTTTATATCCTGGATATTTTTTCTTGTTTCATTGTGACTGCTCAATGGGTACCAGGTGTATGTTTAGGATGACAAACAGGTTTTTGAACTAGAGGTAGTAGCTGCACAGCATTGAAATGTCATTAATTCCACAATATTGTATGTTGAAAAATCCTTACAATGGCAACTCATTATGTTTGTTTTAGACCAAGAAAAAAAATTGAAAAAAATAATTTTCAACCATGAGCCTGGGTATGAGACATTAACCTGTTTCTCCCTTCACAGGTTGTTGACTCC